>NC_064640.1:1070903483-1071213394 GCF_023864345.2 Schistocerca serialis cubense
ATTCCTTGGACCTTCACATTGACGATGAAACACAGAAATCGCATCGGAATTAAATACAAAAGGCACTATGCCGGCTTAAGTACAAGAATAGAGACTCTTCTTACAGTCGGTGCTTTCAGCATTCCCTGTGAGACCAGTATTAGTTTCCGATACACCTCAGCAGGTTCAATGTATTCCTAGGACCTTCACATTGACGATGAAACACAGATATCGCATCGGAACTAAATACAAAAGGCACAAAGTCGCCTTATAAACAAGAATAGAGACTCTTCTTACAGTCGGTGCTTTGAGCATTCCCTGTGAGACCAGTATTAGTTTCCGATACACCACTGCAGGTTCAATGTATTCCTTGGACCTTCACTTTGACGATGAAACACAGAAATCGCATCGGAATGAGATCCAAAACGCAAACTGCCGCGTAAGTACAAGATTAGAGACTCGTCTTACAGTCGGTGTTTTGAGCATTCCCTGTGAGACCAGTATTAGTTTCCGATACACCACTGAAGGTTCAATGTGTTCCTTGGACCTTCACATTGACGATGAAACACAGAAATCGCATCGGAATTAAATACAATAGCCAAAATGCCGCCTTAAGTACAAGAATAGAGACTCTCCTTACAGTCGGTGGTTTGAGCATTCCCTGTGAGACAAGTATTAGTTTCCGATACACAACTGCAGGTTCAATGTATTCCTCGGACCTTCACATTGACGATGAAACACAGAGATCGCATCGGAATTAAGTACAAAAGGCACAATGCCGCCTTATGTACAAGAATAGAGACTCTTCTTACGGTCGGTGCTTTGATCATTCCCTGTGAGACCAGTATTAGTTTCCGATACACCACTGCAGGTACAATATATTCCTTGGACCTTCACATTGGCGATGAAACACAGAAATCGCATCGGAATTAAATACAAAAGGCACAATGCCGTCTTAAGTACAAGAATAGAGTCCCATGTTACAGTCGGTGCTTTGAGCATTCCCTGTGAGACCAGTATTAGTTTCCAATACACCACTGCAGGTTCAATGTATTCCTTGGATCTTCACATTGACGATGAAAAAGAGAAATCGCATCGGAATTAAATACAAAAGGCACAATGTCGCCTCAAGTACAAGAATAGTGACTCTTCGTACAGTCGGTGCTTTGAGCACTCCCTGTGAGACCAGTATTAGTTTCCGATAACCACTGCAGGTTCAATGTATTGACTAGACATACACATTGACGATGAAACACTGAAATTACATCGGAATAAAATACAAAAGCCACAATGCCGCCTTAAGTACAAGAATAGAGACTCTTCTTACAGTCTGTGCTTTGAGCATTCCCTGTGAGACCAGTATTAGTTTCTGATAGACCACTGCAAGTTCAATGTATTCCTAGTACCTTCACATTGACGAAGAAACACAGAAATCGCTTCGGAATTAAATACAAAAGGCAAAATGCCGCCTTAAGTACAAGAATACAGACTCTTCTTACAGTCGGTGTTTTGCGCATTCCCTGTGAGACCAGTATTACTTTCCGATACACCACTGCAGGTTTGATGTATTCCTTGGACCTTCACATTGACGATGAAACACAGAAATCGCATCGGAATTAAATACAAAAGGCACAAAGCCGCCTTAAGTACAAGATTAGAAACTTTTCCTACAGTCGGTGCTTTGAGCATTCCCTGTGAGACCAGTGTTAGTTTGCGATACACCACTGCAGGGTCAGTGTATTCCTTGGACCTTCACATTGACGATAAAACACAGAAATCGCTTCGGATTTAAATACAAAAGGCACAATGCCACCATAAGTACAAGAATAGAGACTCTTCTTACAGTCGGTGTTTTGAGCATTCCCTGTGAGACCAGTATTACTTTCCGATACACCACTGCAGGTTCAATGTATTCCTTGGACATACACATTGACGATGAAACACTGGAATTTCATCGGAATTAAATACAAAAGACTCAATGCCGGCTTAAGTACAAGAAGAGTAAGACTTCTTAGAATCTGTGTTTTTATCCTTTCCTGTGAGACCAGTATTAGTTTCCGATACACCACTGCAGGTACAATGTATTCCTTCAATCTTCACATTGACGATGAAACACAGAAATCGCATCGGAATTAAATACAAAAGGCACAAAGCCGCCTTAAGGGCAAGAATAGAGACTCTTCTTACAGTCGGTGTTTTGAGCATTCCCTGTGAGACCAGTATTAGTTTCCGATACACCATTGCAGGTGAAATGTATCCCTTGGACCTTCACATTGACGATGAAACACAGAAATCGCATCGGAATTAAATTCAAAGGGCACAATGCCGCCTTAGGTACAAAAATAGACACCATTCTTACAGTCGGTGCTTTGAGCATTCCCTGTGAGACCAGTAATAGTTTCCGATACACCACTGCAGGTTCAATGTGTTCCTTGGACCTTCACATTGACGATGAACCACAGAAATCGCATCGGAATTAAGTACAAAAGGCACAATGCCGCCTTATGTACAAGAATAGAGGCTCTTCTTACGGTTGGTGGTTTGAGCATTCCCTGTGATACCAGTATTAGTTTCCGATACACCACTGGACGTACAATTTATTCCTTGGACCATCACATTGACGATGAAACACGGTAATCGCATCGGAATTAAATACAAAAGGCACAATGCCGCCTTAAGTAAAAGAATAGAGACTCTTCTTACGTTCGGTGCTTTGAGCATTCCTTGTGATACCAGTATTAGTTTCCGATACACCACTGCAGGTTCAATATATTCCTTGGACCTTCACATTGACAATGAAACACAGAAATCGCATCGGAGTTAAATACAAAAGGCACAATGGTGCCTGAGGTACAAGAATAGAGACTCTTATTACTGTCGGTGCTTTGAGCAATCCCTGTGAGACCAGTATTAGTTTGCGATACACCACTGCAGGTTCAATGTATTCCTTGGACCTTCACATTGACGTTGAAACACAGAAATCGCATCGGAATTAAATACAAAAGGCGCAATGCCGCCTTAAGTACAACAATAGAGACTCTTATTACAGTCGGTGCTTTGAGCATTCCCTTTGAGACCAGTTTTAGTTTCTGGTACACCACTGCAGGTTCAATGTATTCCTTGGACCTTCACATTGACGATGAAACACAGAAATCGCATCGGAATTAATTACAAAAGGCACAATGCCGTCATAAGTACAAGAATAGAGACTATCTTACAGTCGGTGCTTTCAGCATTCCCTGTGAGACCGGTATTAGTTTCCGATACAGCACTGCAGGTTCAATGTATTCCTTGGACCTTCACATTGACGATGAAACACAGAAATCGCAACGGAATTAAATACAAAAGGCGCAACGCCGCCTTAAGTAAAAGATAAGAGACTCTTCTTACAGTCGGTGCTTTGAGCATTCCCTGTGAGACCAGTATTAGTTTCCGATACACCACTGCAGGTTCAATGTATTCCTTGGACATTCACATTGGCGATGAAACACAGAAATCACATCGGAATTAAATACAAAAGGCGCAATGCCGCCTAACGTACAAGAATAGAGACCCTTCTTACAGTCGGTGATTTGAGCATTCCCTGTGAGACCAGTTTTAGTTTCTGATACACCACTGCTGGTTCAATGTATTCCTTGCACCTTCACATTGACGATGAAACACAGAAATCGCATCGGAATTAAATACAAAAGGCACAATGCCGTAATAAGTACAAGAATAGAGACTCTTCTTACAGTCGGTGCTTTCAGCATTCCCTGTGAGACCGGTATTATTTTCCGATACACCTCAGCAGGTTCAATGTATTCCTAGTACCTTCACATTGACGATGAAACACAGAAATCGCATCGGAACTAAATACAAAAGGCACAATGTCGCCTTATGTACAAGAATAGAGACTCTTCTTACAGTCGGTGCTTTGAGCATTCCCTGTGAGACCATAATTAGTTTCTGATACACCACTGCAGGTTCAATATATTCCTTGGACCTTCACATTGACGATGAAACACAGAAATCGCATCGGAGTTAAATACAAAAGGCACAATGGTGCCTGAGGTACAAGAATAGAGACTCTTCTAACTGTCGGTGCTTTGAGCAATCCCTTTGAGACCAGTATTAGTTTGCATTACACCACTGCAGGTTCAATGTATTCCTTGGACCTTCACATTGACTTTGAAACACAGAAATCGCATCGGAATTAAATACAAAAGGCGCAATGCCGCCTTAAGTACAACAATAGAGACTCTTATTACAGTCGGTGCTTTGAGCATTCCCTTTGAGACCAGTTTTAGTTTCTGGTACACCATTGCAGGTTCAATGTATTCCTTGGACCTTCACATTGACGATGAAACACAGAAATCGCATCGGAATTAATTACAAAAGGCACAATGCCGTCATAAGTACAAGAATAGAGACTATCTTACAGTCGGTGCTTTCAGCATTCCCTGTGAGACCGGTATTAGTTTCCGATACAGCACTGCAGGTTCAATGTATTCCTTGGACCTTCACATTGACGATGAAACACAGAAATCGCAACGGAATTAAATACAAAAGGCGCAATGCCGCCTTAAGTACAAGATAAGAGACTCTTCTTACAGTCGGTGCTTTGAGCATTCCCTGTGAGACCAGTATTAGTTTCCGATACACCACTGCAGGTTCAATGTATTCCTTGGACATTCACATTGGCGATGAAACACAGATATCACATCGGAATTAAATACAAAAGGCGCAATGCCGCCTAACGTACAAGAATAGAGACCCTTCTTACAGTCGGTGTTTTGAGCATTCCCTGTGAGACCAGTTTTAGTTTCTGATACACCACTGCTGGTTCAATGTATTCCTTGCACCTTCACATTGACGATGAAACACAGAAATCGCATCGGAATTAAATACAAAAGGCACAATGCCGTCTTAAGTACAAGAATAGAGACTCTTCTTACAGTCGGTGCTTTCAGCATTCCCTGTGAGACCGGTATTATTTTCCGATACACCTCAGCAGGTTCAACGTATTCCTAGGACCTTCACATTGACGATGAAACACAGAAATCGCATCGGAACTAAATACAAAAGGCACAATGTCGCCTTATGTACAAGAATAGAGACTCTTCTTACAGTCGGTGCTTTGAGCATTCCCTGTGAGACCATAATTAGTTTCTGATACACCACTGCAGGTTCAATATATTCCTTGGACCTTCACATTGACGATGAAACACAGAAATCGCATCGGAGTTAAATACAAAAGGCACAATGGTGCCTGAGGTACAAGAATAGAGACTCTTCTAACTGTCGGTGCTTTGAGCAATCCCTTTGAGACCAGTATTAGTTTGCGATACACCACTGCAGGTTCAATGTATTCCTTGGACCTTCACATTGACGTTGAAACACAGAAATCGCATCGGAATTAAATACAAAAGGCGCAATGCCGCCTTAAGTACAACAATAGAGACTCTTATTACAGTCGGTGCTTTGAGCATTCCCTTTGAGACCAGTTTTAGTTTCTGGTACACCATTGCAGGTTCAATGTATTCCTTGGACCTTCACATTGACGATGAAACACAGAAATCGCATCGGAATTAATTACAAAAGGCACAATGCCGTCATAAGTACAAGAATAGAGACTATCTTACAGTCGGTGCTTTCAGCATTCCCTGTGAGACCGGTATTAGTTTCCGATACAGCACTGCAGGTTCAATGTATTCCTTGGACCTTCACATTGACGATGAAACACAGAAATCGCAACGGAATTAAATACAAAAGGCGCAATGCCGCCTTAAGTACAAGATAAGAGACTCTTCTTACAGTCGGTGCTTTGAGCATTCCCTGTGAGACCAGTATTAGTTTCCGATACACCACTGCAGGTTCAATGTATTCCTTGGACATTCACATTGGCGATGAAACACAGAAATCACATCGGAATTAAATACAAAAGGCGCAATGCCGCCTAACGTACAAGAATAGAGACCCTTCTTACAGTCGGTGTTTTGAGCATTCCCTGTGAGACCAGTTTTAGTTTCTGATAAACCACTGCTGGTTCAATGTATTCCTTGCACCTTCACATTGACGATGAAACACAGAAATCGCATCGGAATTAAATACAAAAGGCACAATGCCGTCTTAAGTACAAGAATAGAGACTCTTCTTACAGTCGGTGCTTTCAGCATTCCCTGTGAGACCGGTATTATTTTCCGATACACCTCAGCAGGTTCAACGTATTCCTAGGACCTTCACATTGACGATGAAACACAGATATCGCATCGGAACTAAATACAAAAGGCACAATGTCGCCTTATGTACAAGAATAGAGACTCTTCTTACAGTCGGTGCTTTGAGCATTCCCTGTGAGACCATAATTAGTTCCTGATACACAACTGCAGGTTCAATATATTCCTTGGACCTTCACATTGACGATGAAACACAGAAATCGCATCGGAGTTAAATACAAAAGGCACAATGATGCCTGAGGTACAAGAATGGAGACTCTTCTAACTGTCGGTGTTTTGAGCAATCCCTGTGAGTCCAGTATTAGTTTGCGATACACCACTGCAGGTTCAATGTATTCCTTGGACCTTCACATTGACGTTGAAACACAGAAATCGCATCGGAATTAAATACAAAAGGCGCAATGCCGCCTTAAGTACAAGAATAGAGACTCTTATTACAGTCGGTGCTTTGAGCATTCCCTGTGAGACCAGTTTTAGTATCTGGTACCCCACTGCAGGTTCAATGTATTCCTTGGACCTTCACATTGACGATGAAACACAGAAATCGCATCGGAATTAATTACAAAAGGCACAATACCGTCATAAGTACAAGAATAGAGACTATCTTACAGTCGGTGCTTTGAGCATTCCCTGTGAGACCGGTATTAGTTTCCGATACAGCACTGCAGGTTCAATGTATTCCTTGGACCTTCACATTGACGATGAAACACAGAAATCGCAACGGAATTAAATACAAAAGGCGCAATGCCGCCTTAAGTACAAGATAAGAGACTCTAATTACATTCGGTGCTTTGAGCATTCCCTGTGAGACCAGTATTAGTTTCCGATACACCACTGCAGGTTCAATGTATTCCTTGGACCTTCACATTGGCGATGAAACACAGAAATCACATCGGAATTAAATACAAAAGGCGCAATGCCGCCTAACGTACAAGAATAGAGACCCTTCTTACAGTCGGTGCTTTGAGCATTCCCTGTGAGACCAGTATTAGTTTCTGATACACCACTGCTGGTTCAATGTATTCCTTGGACCTTCACATTGACGATGAAACACAGAAATCGCATCGGAATTAAATACAAAAGGCACAATGCCGTCTTAAGTACAAGAATAGAGACTCTTCTTACAGTCGGTGATTTCAGCATTCCCTGTGAGACCAGTATTATTTTCCGATACACCTCAGCAGGTTCAATGTATTCCTAGGACCTTCACATTGACGATGAAACACAGAAATCGCATCGGAACTAAATACAAAAGGCACAACGTCGCCTTATGTACAAGAATAGAGACTCTTCTTACAGTCGGTGCTTTGAGCATTCCCTGTGAGACCAGTATTAGTTTCCGATACACCACTGCAGGTTCAATGTATTCCTTGGACCTTCACACTGGCGATGAAACACAGAAATCACTTCGGAATTAAATACAAAAGGCGCAATGCCGCCTAACGTACAAGAATAGAGACCCTTCTTACAGTCGGTGCTTTGAGCATTCCCTGTGAGACCAGTATTAGTTTCTGATACACCACTGCTGGTTCAATGTATTCCTTGGACCTTCACATTGACGATGAAACACAGAAATCGCATCGGAATTAAATACAAAAGGCACAATGCCGTCTTAAGTACAAGAATAGAGACTCTTCTTACAGTCGGTGCTATGAGCATTCCCTGTGAGACCAGTATTAGTTTGCGATACACCACTGCAGGTTCAATGTATTCCTTGGACCTTCACATTGACGATGAAACACAGAAATCGCATCGGAGTGAAATACAAAAGGCGCAATGCCGCCTTTAGTACAAGAATAGAGACTCTTCTTACAGTCGGTGCTTTGAGCATTCCCTGTGAGACCAGTATTAGTTTCCGATACACCTCAGCAGGTTCAATGTATTCCTAGGACCTTCACATTGACGATGAAACACAGAAATCGCATCGGAACTAAATACAAAAGGCACAATGTCGCCTTATGTACAAGAGTAGTGACTCTTCTTACAGTCGGTGCTTTGAGCATTCCCTGTGAGACCAGTATTAGTTTCCGATACACCACTGGAGGTTCAATGTATTCCTTGGACCTTCACATTGGCGATGAAACACAGAAATCACATCGGAATTAAATACAAAAGGCGCAATGCCGCCTAACGTACAAGAATAGAGACCCACCTTACAGTCGGTGCTTTGAGCATTCCCTGTGAGACCAGTATTAGTTTCCGATACACCATTTCAGGTTCAATGTATTCCTTGGACCTTCACTTTGACGATGAAACACAGAAATCGCAACGGAATGAAATACAAAAGGCAAACCGCCGCGTAAGTACAAGATTAGAGACTCGTCTTACAGTCGGTGTTTTAAGCATTCCCTGTGAGACCAGTATTAGTTTACGATACACCACTGAAGGTTCAATGTGTTCCTTGGACAAAGCCGAAATGCCGCCTTAAGTACAAGAATAGAGACTCTTCTTACAGTCGGTGCTTTGAGCATTCCCTGTGAGACAAGTATTAGTTTCCGATACACAATTGCAGGTTCAATGTATTCCTCGGACCTTCACATTGACGATGAAACACAGAAATCGCATCGGAATTAAGTACAAAAGGCACAATGCCGCCTTATGTACAAGAATAGAGACTCTTCTTACGGTCGGTGCTTTGATCATCCCTGTGAGACCAGTATTAGTGTCCGATACACCACTGCAGGTACAATATATTCCTTGGACCTTCACATTGGCGATGATACATAGAAATCGCATCGGAATTAAATACAAAAGGCACAATGCCGCCTTAAGTACAAGAGTAGAGTTCCATCTTACAGTCGGTGCTTTGAGCATTCCCTGTGAGACCAGTATTAGTTTCCGATACACCACGGCAGGTTCAATGTATTCCTTGGATCTTCAGATTGACGATGAAAAAGAGAAATCGCATCTGAATTAAATACAAAAGGCACAATGTCGCCTCAAGTACAAGAATAGTGACTCTTCGTACAGTCGGTGCTTTGAGCACTCCCTGTGAGACCAGTATTAGTTTCCGATACACCACTGCAGGTTCAATGTATTGACTGGACATACACATTGACGATGAAACACTGAAATTACATCGGAATTAAATACAAAAGGCACAATGCCGCCTTAAGTACAAGAATAGAGACTCTTCTTACAGTCGGTGCTTTGAGCATTCCCTGTGAGACCAGTATTAGTTTCTGATAGACCACTGCAGGTTCAACGTATTCCTAGTACCTTCACATTGACGAAGAAACACAGAAATCGCATCGGAATTAAATACAAAAGCAAAATGCCGCCTTAAGTACAAGAATACAGACTCTTCTTACAGTCGGTGTTTTGCGCATTCCCTGTGAGACCAGTATTACTTTCCCATACACCTCAGCAGGTTCAATGTATTCCTAGGACCTTCACATTGACGATGAAACACAGAAATCGCATCGGAACTAAATACAAAAGGCACAATGTCGCCTTATGTACTAGAGTAGTGACTCTTCTTACAGTCGGTGCTTTGAGCATTCCCTGTGAGACCAGTATTAGTTTCCGATACACCACTGGAGGTTCAATGTATTCCTTGGACCTTCACATTGACGTTGAAACACAGAAATCGCATCGGAATTAAATACAAAAGGCGCAATGCCGCCTTAAGTACAACAATAGAGACTCTTATTACAGTCGGTGCTTTGAGCATTCCCTTTGAGACCAGTTTTAGTTTCTGGTACACCATTGCAGGTTCAATGTATTCCTTGGACCTTCACATTGACGATGAAACACAGAAATCGCATCGGAATTAATTACAAAAGGCACAATGCCGTCATAAGTACAAGAATAGAGACTATCTTACAGTCGGTGCTTTCAGCATTCCCTTTGAGACCGGTATTAGTTTCCGATACAGCACTGCAGGTTCAATGTATTCCTTGGACCTTCACATTGACGATGAAACACAGAAATCGCAACGGAATTAAATACAAAAGGCGCAATGCCGCCTTAAGTACTAGATAAGAGACTCTTCTTACAGTCGGTGCTTTGAGCATTCCCTGTGAGACCAGTATTAGTTTCCGATACACCACTGCAGGTTCAATGTATTCCTTGGACATTCACATTGGCGATGAAACACAGAAATCACATCGGAATTAAATACAAAAGGCGCAATGCCGCCTAACGTACAAGAATAGAGACCCTTCTTACAGTCGGTGTTTTGAGCATTCCCTGTGGACCAGTTTTAGTTTCTGATACACCACTGCTGGTTCAATGTATTCCTTGCACCTTCACATTGACGATGAAACACAGAAATCGCATCGGAATTAAATACAAAAGGCACAATGCCGTCTTAAGTACAAGAATAGAGACTCTTCTTACAGTCGGTGCTTTCAGCATTCCCTGTGAGACCGGTATTATTTTCCGATACACCTCAGCAGGTTCAATGTATTCCTAGGACCTTCACATTGACGATGAAACACAGAAATCGCATCGGAACTAAATACAAAAGGCACAATGTCGCCTTATGTACAAGAATAGAGACTCTTCTTACAGTCGGTGCTTTGAGCATTCCCTGTGAGACCATAATTAGTTCCTGATACACAACTGCAGGTTCAATATATTCCTTGGACCTTCACATTGACGATGAAACACAGACATCGCATCGGAGTTAAATACAAAAGGCACAATGATGCCTGAGGTACGAGAATTGAGACTCTTCTAACTGTCGGTGCTTTGAGCAATCCCTGTGAGTCCAGTATTAGTTTGCGATACACCACTGCAGGTTCAATGTATTCCTTGGACCTTCACATTGACGTTGAAACACAGAAATCGCATCGGAATTAAATACAAAAGGCGCAATGCCGCCTTAAGTACAAGAATAGAGACTCTTATTACAGTCGGTGCTTTGAGCATTCCCTGTGAGACCAGTTTTAGTATCTGGTACCCCACTGCAGGTTCAATGTATTCCTTGGACCTTCACATTGACGATGAAACACAGAAATCGCATCGGAATTAATTACAAAAGGCACAATGCCGTCATAAGTACAAGAATAGAGACTATCTTACAGTCGGTGCTTTGAGCATTCCCTGTGAGACCGGTATTAGTTTCCGATACAGCACTGCAGGTTCAATGTATTCCTTGGACCTTCACATTGACGATGAAACACAGAAATCGCAACGGAATTAAATACAAAAGGCGCAATGCCGCCTTAAGTACAAGATAAGAGACTCTAATTACAGTCGGTGCTTTGAGCATTCCCTGTGAGACCAGTATTAGTTTCCGATACACCACTGCAGGTTCAATGTATTCCTTGGACCTTCACATTGGCGATGAAACACAGAAATCACATCGGAATTAAATACAAAAGGCGCAATGCCGCCTAACGTACAAGAATAGAGACCCTTCTTACAGTCGGTGCTTTGAGCATTCCCTGTGAGACCAGTATTAGTTTCTGATACACCACTGCTGGTTCAATGTATTCCTTGGACCTTCACATTGACGATGAAACACAGAAATCGCATCGGAATTAAATACAAAAGGCACAATGCCGTCTTAAGTACAAGAATAGAGACTCTTCTTACAGTCGGTGCTTTCAGCATTCCCTGTGAGACCAGTATTATTTTCCGATACACCTCAGCAGGTTCAATGTATTCCTAGGACCTTCACATTGACGATGAAACACAGTAATCGCATCGGAACTAAATACAAAAGGCACAATGTCGCCTTATGTACAAGAATAGAGACTCTTCTTACAGTCGGTGCTTTGAGCATTCCCTGTGAGACCAGTATTAGTTTCCGATACACCACTGCAGGTTCAATGTATTCCTTGGACCTTCACACTGGCGATGAAACACAGAAATCACTTCGGAATTAAATACAAAAGGCGCAATGCCGCCTAACGTACAAGAATAGAGACCCTTCTTACAGTCGGTGCTTTGAGCATTCCCTGTGAGACCAGTATTAGTTTCTGATACACCACTGCTGGTTCAATGTATTCCTTGGACCTTCACATTGACGATGAAACACAGAAATCGCATCGGAATTAAATACAAAAGGCACAATGCCGTCTTAAGTACAAGAATAGAGACTCTTCTTACAGTCGGTGCTATGAGCATTCCCTGTGAGACCAGTATTGGTTTGCGATACACCACTGCAGGTTCAATGTATTCCTTGGACCTTCACATTGACGATGAAACACAGAAATCGCATCGGAGTGAAATACAAAAGGCGCAATGCCGCCTTTAGTACAAGAATAGAGACTCTTCTTACAGTCGGTGCTTTGAGCATTCCCTGTGAGACCAGTATTAGTTTCCGATACACCTCGGCAGGTTCAATGTATTCCTAGGACCTTCACATTGACGATGAAACACAGAAATCGCATCGGAACTAAATACAAAAGGCACAATGTCGCCTTATGTACAAGAGTAGTGACTCTTCTTACAGTCGGTGCTTTGAGCATTCCCTGTGAGACCAGTATTAGTTTCCGATACACCACTGGAGGTTCAATGTATTCCTTGGACCTTCACATGGGCGATGAAACACAGAAATCACTTCGGATTTAAATACAAAAGGCGCAATGCCGCCTAACGTACAAGAATAGAGACCCTCCTTACAGTCGTAGCTTTGAGCATTCCCTGTGAGACCAGTATTAGTTTCCGATACACCATTTCAGGTTCAATGTATTCCTTGGACCTTCACTTTGACGATGAAACACAGAAATCGCATCGGAATGAAATACAAAAGGCAAACCGCCGCGTAAGTACAAGATTAGAGACTCGTCTTACAGTCGGTGTTTTAAGCATTCCCTGTGAGACCAGTATTAGTTTCCGATACACCACTGAAGGTTCAATGTGTTCCTTGGACCTTCACATTGACGATGAAACACAGAAATCGCATCGGAATTAAATACAAAAGCCGAAATGCCGCCTTAAGTACAAGAATAGAGACTCTTCTTACAGTCGGTGCTTTGAGCATTCCCTGTGAGACAAGTATTAGTTTCCGATACACAATTGCAGGTTCAATGTATTCCTCGGACCTTCACATTGACGATGAAACACAGAAATCGCATCGGAATTAAGTACAAAAGGCACAATGCCGCCTTATGTACAAGAATAGAGACTCTTCTTACGGTCGGTGCTTTGATCATCCCTGTGAGACCAGTATTAGTGTCCGATACACCACTGCTGGTACAATATATTCCTTGGACCTTCACATTGGCGATGATACATAGAAATCGCATCGGAATTAAATACAAAAGGCACAATGCCGCCTTAAGTACAAGAGTAGAGTTCCATCTTACAGTCGGTGCTTTGAGCATTCCCTGTGAGACCAGTATTAGTTTCCGATACACCACGGCAGGTTCAATGTATTCCTTGGATCTTCAGATTGACGATGAAAAAGAGAAATTGCATCGGAATTAAATACAAAAGGCACGATGTCGCCTCAAGTACAAGAATAGTGACTCTTCGTACAGTCGGTGCTTTGAGCACTCCCTGTGAGACCAGTATTAGTTTCCGATACACCACTGCAGGTTCAATGTCTTGACTGGACATACACATTGACGATGAAACACTGAAATTACATCGGAATTAAATACAAAAGGCACAATGCCGCCTTAAGTACAAGAATAGAGACTCTTCTTACAGTCGGTGCTTTGAGCATTCCCTGTGAGACCAGTATTAGTTTCTGATAGACCACTGCAGGTTCATTGTATTCCTAGTACCTTCACATTGACGAAGAAACACAGAAATCGCATCGGAATTAAATACAAAAGCAAAATGCCGCCTTAAGTACAAGAATACAGACTCTTCTTACAGTCGGTGTTTTGCGCATTCCCTGTGAGACCAGTATTACTTTCCGATACACCACTGCAGGTTTGATGTATTCCTTGGACCTTCACATTGACGATGAAACACAGAAATCGCATCGGAATTAAATACAAAAGGCACAAAGCCGCCTTAAGTACAAGATTAGAAACTTTTCCTACAGTCGGTGCTATGAGCATTCCCTGTGAGACCAGTATTAGTTTCCGATACACCACTGCGGGTTCAGTGTATTCCTTGGACCTTCACATTGACGATGAAACACAGAAATCGCTTCGGATTTAAATACAAAAGGCACAATGATACCATAAGTACAAGAATAGAGACTCTTCTCACAGTCGGTGCTTTGAGCATTCCCTGTGAGACCAGTATTAGTTTCCGATACACCACTGCAGGTTCAATGTAGTCCTTGGACTTACACATTGACGATGAAACACTGGAATTACATCGGAATTAAATACAAAAGGCGCAATGCCGCCTTAAGTACAAGATAAGAGACTCTAATTACATTCGGTGTTTTGAGCATTCCCTGTGAGACCAGTATTAGTTTCCGATACACCACTGCAGGTTCAATGTATTCCTTGGACCTTCACATTAGCGATGAAACACAGAAATCACATCGGAATTAAATACAAAAGGCGCAATGCCGCCTAACGTACAAGAATAGAGACCCTTCTTACAGTCGGTGCTTTGAGCATTCCCTGTGAGACCAGTATTAGTTTCTGATACACCACTGCTGGTTCAATGTATTCCTTGGACCTTCACATTGACGATGAAACACAGAAATCGCATCGGAATTAAATACAAAAGGCACAATGCCGTCTTAAGTACAAGAATAGAGACTCTTCTTACAGTCGGTGCTTTCAGCATTCCCTGTGAGACCAGTATTAGTTTCCGATACACCACTGGAGGTTCAATGTATTCCTTGGACCTTCACATTGACGTTGAAACACAGAAATCGCATCGGAATTAAATACAAAAGGCGCAATGCCGCCTTAAGTACAACAATAGAGACTCTTATTACAGTCGGTGCTTTGAGCATTCCCTTTGAGACCAGTTTTAGTTTCTGGTACACCATTGCAGGTTCAATGTATTCCTTGGACCTTCACATTGACGATGAAACACAGAAATCGCATCGGAATTAATTACAAAAGGCACAATGCCGTCATAAGTACAAGAATAGAGACTATCTTACAGTCGGTGCTTTCAGCATTCCCTGTGAGACCGGTATTAGTTTCCGATACAGCACTGCAGGTTCAATGTATTCCTTGGACCTTCACATTGACGATGAAACAAAGAAATCGCAACGGAATTAAATACAAAAGGCGCAATGCCGCCTTAAGTACAAGATAAGAGACTCTTCTTACAGTCGGTGCTTTGAGCATTCCCTGTGAGACCAGTATTAGTTTCCGATACACCACTGCAGGTTCAATGTATTCCTTGGACATTCACATTGGCGATGAAACACAGAAATCACATCGGAATTAAATACAAAAGGCGCAATGCCGCCTAACGTACAAGAATGGAGACCCTTCTTACAGTCGGTGTTTTGAGCATTCCCTGTGAGACCAGTTTTAGTTTCTGATCCACCACTGCTGGTTCAATGTATTCCTTGCACCTTCACATTGACGATGAAACACAGAAATCGCATCGGAATTAAATACAAAAGGCACAATGCCGTCTTAAGTACAAGAATAGAGACTCTTCTTACAGTCGGTGCTTTGAGCATTCCCTGTGAGACCAGTTTTAGTATCTGGTACCCCACTGCAGGTTCAATGTATTCCTTGGACCTTCACATTGACGTTGAAACACAGAAATCGCATCGGAATGAAATACAAAAGGCGCAATGCCGCCTTAAGTACAAGAATAGAGACTCTTATTACAGTCGGTGCTTTGAGCATTCCCTGTGAGACCAGTTTTAGTATCTGGTACCCCACTGCAGGTTCAATGTATTCCTTGGACCTTCACATTGACGATGAAACACAGAAATCGCATCGGAATTAATTACAAAAGGCACAATGCCGTAATAAGTACAAGAATAGAGACTATCTTACAGTCGGTGCTTTGAGCATTCCCTGTGAGACCGGTATTAGTTTCCGATACAGCACTGCAGGTTCAATGTATTCCTTGGACCTTCACATTGACGATGAAACACAGAAATCGCAACGGAATTAAATACAAAAGGCGCAATGCCGCCTTAAGTACAAGATAAGAGACTCGAATTACAGTCGGTGCTTTGAGCATTCCCTGTGAGACCAGTATTAGTTTCCGATACACCACTGCAGGTTCAATGTATTCCTTGGACCTTCACATTGGCGATGAAACACAGAAATCACATCGGAATTAAATACAAAAGGCGCAATGCCGCCTAACGTACAAGAATAGAGACCCTTCTTACGGTCGGTGCTTTGAGCATTCCCTGTGAGACCAGTATTAGTTTCTGATACACCACTGCTGGTTCAATGTATTCCTTGGACCTTCACATTGACGATGAAACACAGAAATCGCATCGGAATGAAATATAAAAGGCACAATTCCGTCTTAAGTACAAGAATAGAGACTCTTCTTACAGTCGGTGCTTTCAGCATTCCCTGTGAGACCAGTATTATTTTCCGATACACCTCAGCAGGTTCAATGTATTCCTAGGACCTTCACATTGACGATGAAACACAGTAATCGCATCGGAACTAAATACAAAAAGCACAATGTCGCCTTATGTACAAGAATAGAGACTCTTCTTACAGTCGGTGCTTTGAGCATTCCCTGTGAGACCAGTATTAGTTTCCGATACACCACTGCAGGTTCAATGTATTCCTTGGACCTTCACACTGGCGATGAAACACAGAAATCACTTCGGAATTAAATACAAAAGGCGCAATGCCGCCTAACGTACAAGAATAGAGACCCTTCTTACAGTCGGTGCTTTGAGCATTCCCTGTGAGACCAGTATTAGTTTCTGATACACCACTGCTGGTTCAATGTATTCCTTGGACCTTCACATTGACGATGAAACACAGAAATCGCATCGGAATTAAATACAAAAGGCACAATGCCGTCTTAAGTACAAGAATAGAGACTCTTCTTACAGTCGGTGCTATGAGCATTCCCTGTGAGACCAGTATTAGTTTGCGATACACCACTGCAGGTTCAATGTATTCCTTGGACCTTCACATTGACGATGAAACACAGAAATCGCATCGGAGTGAAATACAAAAGGCGCAATGCCGCCTTTAGTACAAGAATAGAGACTCTTCTTACAGTCGGTGCTTTGAGCATTCCCTGTGAGACCAGTATTAGTTTCCGATACACCTCGGCAGGTTCAATGTATTCCTAGGACCTTAACATTGACGATGAAACACAGAAATCGCATCGGAACTAAATACAAAAGGCACAATGTCGCCTTATGTACAAGAGTAGTGACTCTTCTTACAGTCGGTGCTTTGAGCATTCCCTGTGAGACCAGTATTAGTTTCCGATACACCACTGGAGGTTCAATGTATTCCTTGGACCTTCACATTGGCGATGAAACACAGAAATCACATCGGATTTAAATACAAAAGGCGCAATGCCGCCTAACGTACAAGAATAGAGACCCTCCTTACGGTCGGTGCTTTGAGCATTCCCTGTGAGACCAGTATTAGTTTCCGATACACCATTTCAGGTTCAATGTATTCCTTGGACCTTCACTTTGACGATGAAACACAGAAATCGCATCGGAATGAAATACAAAAGGCAAACCGCCGCGTAAGTACAAGATTAGAGACTCGTCTTACAGTCGGTGTTTTAAGCATTCCCTGTGAGACCAGTATTAGTTTCCGATACACCACTGAAGGTTCAATGTGTTCCTTGGACCTTCACATTGACGATGAAACACAGAAATCGCATCGGAATTAAATACAAAAGCCGAAATGCCGCCTTAAGTACAAGAATAGAGACTCTTCTTACAGTCGGTGCTTTGAGCATTCCCTGTGAGACAAGTATTAGTTTCCGATACACAATTGCAGGTTCAATGTATTCCTCGGACCTTCACATTGACGATGAAACACAGAAATCGCATCGGAATTAAGTACAATAGGCACAATGCCGCCTTATGTACAAGAATAGAGACTCTTCTTACGGTCGGTGCTTTGATCATCCCTGTGAGACCAGTATTAGTGTCCGATACACCACTGCAGGTACAATATATTCCTTGGACCTTCACATTGGCGATGATACATAGAAATCGCATCGGAATTAAATACAAAAGGCACAATGCCGCCTTAAGTACAAGAGTAGAGTTCCATCTTACAGTCGGTGCTTTGAGCATTCCCTGTGAGACCAGTATTAGTTTCCGATACACCACGGCAGGTTCAATGTATTCCTTGGATCTTCAGATTGACGATGAAAAAGAGAAATCGCATCGGAATTAAATACAAAAGGCACAATGTCGCCTCAAGTACAAGAATAGTGACTCTTCGTACAGTCGGTGCTTTGAGCACTCCCTGTGAGACCAGTATTAGTTTCCGATACACCACTGCAGGTTCAATGTATTGACTGGACATACACATTGACGATGAAACACTGAAATTACATCGGAATTAAATACAAAAGGCACAATGCCGCCTTAAGTACAAGAATAGAGACTCTTCTTACAGTCGGTGCTTTGAGCATTCCCTGTGAGACCAGTATTAGTTTCTGATAGACCACTGCAGGTTCAATGTATTCCTAGTACCTTCACATTGACGAAGAAACACAGAAATCGCATCGGAATTAAATACAAAAGCAAAATGCCGCCTTAAGTACAAGAATACAGACTCTTCTTACAGTCGGTGTTTTGCGCATTCCCTGTGAGACCAGTATTACTTTCCGATACACCACTGCAGGTTTGATGTATTCCTTGGACCTTCACATTGACGATGAAACACAGAAATCGCATCGGAATTAAATACAAAAGGCACAAAGCCGCCTTAAGTACAAGATTAGAAACTTTTCCTACAGTCGGTGCTATGAGCATTCCCTGTGAGACCAGTATTAGTTTCCGATACACCACTGCGGGTTCAGTGTATTCCTTGGACCTCACATTGACGATGAAACACAGAAATCGCTTCGGATTTAAATACAAAAGGCACAATGATACCATAAGTACAAGAATAGAGACTCTTCTCACAGTCGGTGTTTTGAGCATTCCCTGTGAGACCAGTATTAGTTTCCGATACACCACTGCAGGTTCAATGTATTCCTTGGACATACACATTGACGATGAAACACTGGAATTACATCGGAATTAAATACAAAAGACTCAATGCCGCCTTAAGTACAAGAAGAGTAAGACTTCATAGAATCTGTGTTTTTATCCTTTCCTGTGAGACCAGTATTAGTTTCCGATACACCACTGCAGGTTCAATGTATTCCTCCAACCTTCACATTGACGATGAAACACAGAAATCGCATCGGAATTAAATACAAAAGGCACAAAGCCGCCTTAAGAACAAGAATAGAGACTCTTCTTACAGTCGGTGTTTTGAGCATTCCCTGTGAGACCAGTATTGGTTTGCGATACACCACTGCAGGTTCAACGTATTCCTTGGACATACACATTGACGATGGAACAGTGAAATTACATCGGAATTAAATACAAAAGGCACAATGCCGTCTTGAGTGCAAGAATAGAGACTCTTCTTACAGTCGGTGCTTTGAGGATTCCCTGTGAGACCAGAATTAGTTTCCGATACATCACTCCAGGTTCAATGTATTCCTTGGACCTTCACATTGACGATGAAACACAGAAATCGCATCGGAAAGAAATACAAATAGCAACCTGCCGCGTAAGTACAACAATAGAGACTCGTCTTACAGTCGGTGTCTTGAGAATTCCCTGTGAGACCAGTATTAGTTTCCGATACACCACTGCAGGTTCAATGTATTCCTTGGACCTTCACATTGACGATGAAACACAGAAATCGCATCGGAATTAAATACAAAAGGCACAATGCCGCCTTAGGTATAAGCAAAAGGTACTCTTGTTACAGTCGGTGCTTTGAGCATTCCCTGTGAGACCAGTATTAGTTTCCGATTGACCACTGGCGGTTCAATGTATTCCTAGGACCTTCACATTGACGAAGAAACACAGAAATCGCATCGGAATTAAATACAAAGGGCAAAAAGCCGCCTTAAGTACAAGAATACAGACTCTTCTTACAGTCTGTGCATTGAGCATTCTCTGTGAGACCAGTATTAGATTTCGATACACCACTTCAGGTTCAATGTATTCCTTGGATCTTCACATTGACGATGAAACACAGATATTGCATCGGAATTAAATACAAAAGGCACAATGTCTTCTCAAGTTCAAGAATATTGACTCTTCGTACAGTCGGTGCTTTGAGCATTCCCTGTGAGACCAGTATTAGTTTTCGATACACCACTGCAGCTTCAAAGTATTCCTTGGACATAGACATTGGCGATGAAACACAGAAATTATATCGGAATTAAATACAAGAGGCACAATGCCGCCTTACGTGCAAGAATAGAGACTCTTGTTACAGTCGGTGCTTTGAGCATTCCCTGTGAGACCAGTATTAGTTTCCGATTAACCACTGCAGGTTCAATGTATTCCTAGGACCTTCACATTGACGAAGAAACACAGAAATCGCATCGGAATTAAATACAAAAGGCAAAAAGCCGCCTTAAGTACAAGAATACAGACTCTTCTTACAGACGGTGCCTTGCGCATTCCCTGTGAGACCAGTATTAGTTTCCGATACACCACTGCAGGTTTAATGTATTCCTTGGACATACACATTGACGATGAAACACTGAAATTGCATAAGAATTAAATACAAAAGACTCAATGCCGCCTTAAGTACAAGAAGGGTGAGACTACTTCGAGTCTGTGTTTTTATCCTTTCCTGTGAGACCAGTATTAGTTTCCGCTACACCACTGCAGGTTCAATATATTCCTTGGTCCTTCATATTGACGATTAAATACAGAAATCGAATCGAAATTAAATACAAAAGGCACAATGCTGCCTTAAGTAAAAGAATATAGACTCTTCTTACAATCAGTGATTTGAGCATTCCCTGTGAGACCAGTAATACTTTCCGATACACCACTGCGGGTTCAATGTATTCCTTGGACATACGCATTGAGGATGAAACACCGAAATTACATCGGAATTAAATACAAAAGGCACAATGCCGCCTTAAGTGCAAGAAGAGTGAGACTTCTTAGAGTCTGTGATTTGTTTCTTTCCTGTGAGACAAGTTTTAGTCTCCGATACACCTCTGCAGGTGCAATGTGTTCCTTGGACCTTCACATTGACGATGAAACACAGAAATCGCATCGGAATTAAAACAAATCGCTCAATGCCGCCTTCAGTACAAGATTAGAGACTCTTCTTACAGTCGGTGCTTTGAGCATCTCCTATGAGACCAGTATTAGTTTCCGATACACCACTGCAGGTTCAGTGTATTCTTTGGACCTTCTCATTGACGATGAAACACAGAGATCGCATCTGAGTTAAATACAAAAGGCACAATGCCGTCTTAAGTACAAGAATAGAGCCTCTTCTTACAGTCGGTGCCATGAGCATGCCCTGTGAGACCAGTATTCGTTCCGATACACCACTGCATTTACAATGTATTCCTTGGACCGTCACATTGACGATGAAACACAGAAATCGCATCGGAATTAAATTCAAAAGGCCCAATGCCGCCTTAAGTACAAGAATAGAGACTCTTCTTACAGTCGGTGCTTTGAGCATTCCCTGTGAGACCAGTATTAGTTTCTGAGACACCACTGCAGGTTCAATGTGTTCCTTGGACCTTCACATTGACGATGAAACATAGAAATCGCATCGGAGTTAAATACAAAAGGCACAATGCCGCCTTAAGTACAAGAATAGAGAGTCTTCTTACAGTCGGTGTTTTGAGCATTCCCTGTGAGACCAGTATTAGTTTCCGATACACCACTGCAGTTTCAATGTATTCCTTGGACATACACATTGACGATGGATCACTGAAATTACATCGGAATTAAATGCAAAAGGCACAATGCCGCCTTGAGTGCAAGAATAGAGACTCTTCTTACAGCCGGTGATTTGAGCATTCCCTGCGAGACCAGTATCTGTTTCCGATACACCACTGCAGGTTCAATGTATTCCTTGGACCTTCACATTGACGATGAAACACAGAAATCGCATCGGAATTAAATACAAAAGGCACAATGCCGCCTTAAGTACAAGAATAGAAACTCTTCTTATAGTCGGTGCTTTGAGCATTCCCTGTGAGACCGGTATTAGTTTCCGATACACCACTGCAGGTTCAATGTATTCCTAGGACCTTCACATTGACGAAGAAACACAGAAATCGCATCGGAGTTAAATACAAAAGGCACAATGCCGTCTTAAGTACAAGAATAGAGCCTCTTCTTACAGTCGGTGCCATGAGCATTCCCTGTGAGACCAGTATTAGTTCCGATACACCACTGCAGGTTCAATGTATTCCTTGGACCTTCACATTGCCGATGAAACACAGAAATCGCATCGGAGTTAAATACAAAAGGCACAATGCCGCCTTAAGTACAAGAATAGAGACTCGTCTTACTGTGAATGCTTTGAGCATTCCCTGTGAAACCAGTAATAGTTTCCGATACACCACTGCCGGTTCATTGTATTCCTTGGACCTTCACATTGACGATGAAACACAGAAATCGCATCGTAATTAAATACAAAAGGCGCAATGCCGCCTTAAGTACAAGAATAGAGACTCTTCTTACAGTCGGTGCTTTGAGCATTCCCTGTGAGACCAGTATGAGTTTCTGATACACATCAGCAGGTTCAATGTATTCCTTGGACCTTCATATTGACGATGAAACACAGAAATCGCATCGGAATTAAATACAAAAGGCACAATACCGCCTTAGGTACAAGAATAGAAACTCTTCTTACAGTCGGTGTTTTGAGCATTCCTGTGAGACCAGTGTTAGTTTCCGATACACCACTGCCGGTTCATTGTATACCTTTGACCTTCACATTGACGATGAAACACAAAAAACGCATCGGAATTAAATACAAAATGCGCAATGCCACCTTAAGTACAAGAATAGAGACTCTTCTTACAGTCGATGCTTTGAGCATTCTCTGTGCGACCAGTATTAGTTTCCGATACACCACTGCAGGTTCAATGTATTCCTTGGACCTACACATTGACGATGAAACACAGAAATCGCATCGGAATTAAATACAAAAGACGCAATGCCGCCTTAAGTACAAGAATAGAGACTCTTCTTACAGTCGGTGCCATGAGCGATCCCTGTGTGAACAGTATTAGTTTCCGATACACCACTGCAGTTTCAATGTATTCCTTGGACATACACATTGACAATGGAACACTGAAATTACATCGGAATTAAATGCAAAAGGCACAATGCCGCCTTGAGTGCAAGAATAGAGACTCTTCTTACAGGCTGTGATTTGAGCATTCCCTGCGAGACCAGTATTTGTTTCCGATACACCACTGCAGGTTCAATGTATTCCTTGGACCTTCACATTGACGATGAAACACAGAAATCGAATCGGAATTAAATACAAAAGGCACAATACCGCCTTAAGTACAAGAATAGATACTCTTCTTACTGTCGGTGATTTGACCATTCCCTGTGAGACCAGTATTAGTTTCCGATACACCACTGCAGGTTCAATGTATTCCTAGGACCTTCACATTGACGAAGAAGCACAGAAATCGCATCGGAGTTAAATACAAAAGGCACAATGCCGTCTTAAGTATAAGAATAGAGCCTCTTCTTACAGTCGGTGCCATGAGCATTCCCTGTGAAACTAGTATTAGTTCCGATACACCACTGCAGGTTCAATGTATTCCTTGGACCATCACATTGACGATTAAACACAGATATCGCATAGGAGTTAAATACAAAAGGCACAATGCCGCCTTAAGTACAAGAATAGAGACTCTTCTTACTGTGGGTGCTTTGAGCATTCCCTGTGAAACCAGTATTAGTTTCCGATACACCACTGCCGGTTCATTGTATTCCTTGGACCTTCACATTGACGATGAAACACAGAAATCGCATCGGAATTAAATACAAAAGGCACAATGCCGCCTTAAGTACAAGAATAGAGACTCTTCTTACAGTCGGTGCTTTGAGCATTCCCTGTTTGACCAGTATTAGTTTGCGCTACACCTCTGCAGGTTCAGTTTAATCCTTGGACCTTCACATTGACGATGAAACTCAGAAATCGCATCGGAATTAAATACAAAAGGCACAATGCCGCCTTAAGTACAAGAATAGAAACTCTTCTTACAGTCGGTGTTTTGAGCATTCCCTGTGAGACCAGTTTTAGTTTCCGATACACCACTGCCGGTACATTGTATTCCTTGGACCTTCACATTGACGATGAAACACAAAAATCGCATCGGAATTAAATACAAAAGGCACAATGCCGCCTTAAGTACAAGAATAGAAACTCTTCTTACAGTCGGTGCTTTGAGCAATCCCTGTGAGACCAGTATTAGCTTCCGATACACCACTGCAGGTTCTATGTATTCCTAGGACCTTCACATTGACGAAGAAACACAGAAATCGCATCGGACTTAAATTCAAAAGGCACAATGCCGTCTTAAGTACAAGAATAGAGACTCTTCTTACAGTCGATGCTTTGAGCATTCTCTGTGGGACCAGTATTAGTTTCCGATACACCACTGCAGGTTCAATGTATTCCTTGGACCTTCACATTGACGATGAAACACAGAAATCGCATCGGAATTAAATACAAAAGACGCAGTGCCGCCTTAAGTACAAGAATAGAGACTCTTCTTACAGTCGGTGCCATGAGCAATCCCTGTGAGAACAGTATTAGTTTCCGATACACCACTGCAGTTTCAATGTATTCCTTGGACATACACATTGACGATGGAACACTGAAATTCCATCGGAATTAAATGCAAAAGGCACAATGCCGCCTTGAGTGCAAGAATAGAGACTCTTCTTACAGCCGGTGATTTGAGCATTCCCTGCGAGACCAGTACTTGTTTTCGATACACCACTGCAGGTTCAATGTATTCCTTGGACCTTCACATTGACGATGAAACACAGAAATCGCATCGGAATTAAATACAAAAGGCACAATGCCGCCTTAAGTACAAGAATAGAAACTCTTCTTACAGTCGGTGCTTTGAGCATTCCCTGTGAGAACAGTATTAGTTTCCGATACACCACTGCAGGTTCAATGTATTCCTAGGACCTTCACATTGACGATGAAACACAGAAATCGCATCGGAATTAAATACAAAAGACGCAGTGCCGCCTTAAGTACAAGAATAGAGACTCTTCTTACAGTCGGTGCCATGAGCATTCCCTGTGATACCAGTATTAGTTCCGATACACCACTGCAGGTTAATTGTATTCCTTGGACCTTCACATTGACGATGAAACACAGAAATCGCATCGGAATTAAATACAAATGGCGCAATGCCGCCTTAAGTACAAGATTAGAGACCCTTCTTACAGTCGGTGCTTTGAGCATTCCCTGTGAGACCAGTATTAGTTTCTGATACGCCACTGCAGGTTCATTGTATTCCTTGGACCTTCACATTGACGATGAAACACAGAAATCGCATCGGAATTAAATACAAAAGGCACAATGCCGCCTTAAGTACAAGAATAGAAACTCTTCTTACAGTCGGTGTTTTGAGCATTCCCTGTGAGACCAGTATTAGTTTCCGATACACCATTTCAGGTTCAATGTATTCCTTGGACCTTCACTTTGACGATGAAACACAGAAATCGCATCGGAATGAAATACAAAAGGCAAACCGCCGCGTAAGTACAAGATTAGAGACTCGTCTTACAGTCGGTGTTTTAAGCATTCCCTGTGAGACCAGTATTAGTTTCCGATACACCACTGAAGGTTCAATGTGTTCCTTGGACCTTCACATTGACGATGAAACACAGAAATCGCATCGGAATTAAATACAAAAGCCGAAATGCCGCCTTAAGTACAAGAATAGAGACTCTTCTTACAGTCGGTGCTTTGAGCATTCCCTGTGAGACAAGTATTAGTTTCCGAGACACAATTGCAGGTTCAATGTATTCCTCGGACCTTCACATTGACGATGAAACACAGAAATCGCATCGGAATTAAGTACAAAAGGCACAATGCCGCCTTATGTACAAGAATAGAGACTCTTCTTACGGTCGGTGCTTTGATCATCCCTGTGAGACCAGTATTAGTGTCCGATACACCACTGCAGGTACAATATATTCCTTGGACCTTCACATTGGCGATGATACATAGAAATCGCATCGGAATTAAATACAAAAGGCACAATGCCGCCTTAAGTACAAGAATAGAGTTCCATCTTACAGTCGGTGCTTTGAGCATTCCCTGTGAGACCAGTATTAGTTTCCGATACACCACGGCAGGTTCAATGTATTCCTTGGATCTTCAGATTGACGATGAAACAGAGAAATCGCATCGGAATTAAATACAAAAGGCACAATGTCGCCTCAAGTACAAGAATAGTGACTCTTCGTACAGTCGGTGCTTTGAGCACTCCCTGTGAGACCAGTATTAGTTTCCGATACACCACTGCAGGTTCAATGTATTGACTGGACATACACATTGACGATGAAACACTGAAATTACATCGGAATTAATTACAAAAGGCACAATGCCGCCTTAAGTACAAGAATAGAGACTCTTCTTACAGTCGGTGCTTTGAGCATTCCCTGTGAGACCAGTATTAGTTTCTGATAGACCACTGCAGGTTCAATGTATTCCTAGTACCTTCACATTGACGAAGAAACACAGAAATCGCATCGGAATTAAATACAAAAGCCAAATGCCGCCTTAAGTACAAGAATACAGACTCTTCTTACAGTCGGTGTTTTGCGCATTCCCTGTGAGACCAGTATTACTTTCCGATACACCACTGCAGGTTTGATGTATTCCTTGGACCTTCACATTGACGATGAAACACAGAAATCGCTTCGGATTTAAATACAAAAGGCACAATGCCACCATAAGTACAAGAATAGAGACTCTTCTCACAGTCGGTGTTTTGAGCATTCCCTGTGAGACCAGTATTAGTTTCCGATACACCACTGCAGGTTCAATGTATTCCTTGGACATACACATTGACGATGAAACACTGGAATTACATCGGAATTAAATACAAAAGACTCAATGCCGCCTTAAGTACAAGAAGAGTAAGACTTCTTAGAATCTGTGTTTTTATCCTTTCCTGTGAGACCAGTATTAGTTTCCGATACACCACCGCAGGTTCAATGTATTCCTCCAACCTTCACATTGACGATGAAACACAGAAATCGCATCGGAATTAAATACAAAAGGCACAAAGCCGCCTTAAGAACAAGAATAGAGACTCTTCTTACAGTCGGTGTTTTGAGCATTCCCTGTGAGACCAGTATTGGTTTGCGATACACCACTGCAGGTTCAATGTATTCCTTGGACATACACATTGACGATGGAACAGTGAAATTACATCGGAATTAAATACAAAAGGCACAATGCCGCCTTGAGTGCAAGAATAGAGACTCTTCTTACAGTCGGTGCTTTGAGCATTCCCTGTGAGACCAGAATTAGTTTCCGATACATCACTCCAGGTTCAATGTATTCCTTGGACCTTCACATTGACGATGAAACACAGAAATCGCATCGGAAAGAAATACAAATAGCAACCTGCCGCGTAAGTACAAGAATAGAGACTCGTCTTACAGTCGGTGTCTTGAGAATTCCCTGTGAGACCAGTATTAGTTTCCGATACACCACTGCAGGTTCAATGTATTCCTTGGACCTTCACATTGACGATGAAACACAGAAATCGCATCGGAATTAAATACAAAAGGCACAATGCCGCCTTAGGTATAAGCAAAAGGTACTCTTGTTACAGTCGGTGCTTTGAGCATTCCCTGTGAGACCAGTATTAGTTTCCGATTTACCACTGGAGGTTCAATGTATTCCTAGGACCTTCACATTGACGAAGAAACACAGAAATCGCATCGGAATTAAATACAAAGGGCAAAAAGCCGCCTTAAGTACAAGAATACAGACTCTTCTTACAGTCTGTGCTTTGAGCATTCTCTGTGAGACCAGTATTAGATTTCGATACACCACTTCAGGTTCAATGTATTCCTTGGATCTTCACATTGACGATGAAACACAGAAATTGCATCGGAATTAAATACAAAAGGCACAATGTCTTCTCAAGTTCAAGAATAGTGACTCTTCGTACAGTCGGTGCTTTGAGCATTCCCTGTGAGACCAGTATTAGTTTTCGATACACCACTGCAGCTTCAAAGTATTCCTTGGACATAGACATTGGCGATGAAACACAGAAATTATATCGGAATTAAATACAAGAGGCACAATGCCGCCTTACGTGCAAGAATAGAGACTCTTGTTACAGTCGGTGCTTTGAGCATTCCCTGTGAGACCAGTATTAGTTTCCGATTAACCACTGCAGGTTCAATGTATTCCTAGGACCTTCACATTGACGAAGAAACACAGAAATCGCATCGGAATTAAATACAAAAGGCAAAAAGCCGCCTTAAGTACAAGAATACAGACTCTTCTTACAGACGGTGCCTTGCGCATTCCCTGTGAGACCTGTATTAGTTTCCGATACACCACTGCAGGTTTAATGTATTCCTTGGACATACACATTGACGATGAAACACTGAAATTGCATAAGAATTAAATACAAAAGACTCTATGCCGCCTTAAGTACAAGAAGGATGAGACTTCTTCGAGTCTGTGTTTTTATCCTTTCCTGTGAGACCAGTATTAGTTTCCGCTACACCACTGCAGGTTCAATATATTCCTTGGTCCTTCATATTGACGATTAAATACAGAAATCGAATCGGAATTAAATACAAAAGGCACAATGCTGCCTTAAGTAAAAGAATATAGACTCTTCTTACAATCAGTGATTTGAGCATTCCCTGTGAGACCAGTAATACTTTCCGATACACCACTGCGGGTTCAATGTATTCCTTGGACATACGCATTGAGGATGAAACACCGAAATTACATCGGAATTAAATACAAAAGGCACAATGCCGCCTTAAGTGCAAGAAGAGTGAGACTTCTTAGAGTCTGTGATTTGTTTCTTTCCTGTGAGACCAGTTTTAGTTTCCGATACACCTCTGCAGGTGCAATGTGTTCCTTGGACCTTCACACTGACGATGAAACACAGAAATCGCATCGGAATTAAATACAAATCGCTCAATGCCGCCTTCAGTACAAGATTAGAGACTCTTCTTACAGTCGGTGCTTTGAGCATCTCCTATGAGACCAGTATTAGTTTCCGATACACCACTGCAGGTTCAGTGTATTCCTTGGACCTACACATTGACGATGAAACACAGAAATCGCATCGGAATTAAATACAAAAGACGCAATGCCGCCTTAAGTACAAGAATAGAGACTCTTCTTACAGTCGGTGCCATGAGCGATCCCTGTGAGAACAGTATTAGTTTCCGATACACCACTGCAGTTTCAATGTATTCCTTGGACATACACATTGACAATGGAACACTGAAATTACATCGGAATTAAATGCAAAAGGCACAATGCCGCCTTGAGTGCAAGAATAGAGACTCTTCTTACAGCCGGTGATTTGAGCATTCCCTGCGAGACCAGTATTTGTTTCCGATACACCACTGCAGGTTCAATGTATTCCTTGGACCTTCACATTGACGATGAAACACAGAAATCGAATCGGAATTAAATACAAAAGGCACAATGCCGCCTTAAGTACAAGAATAGAAACTCTTCTTACAGTCGGTGGTTTGAGCATTCCCTGTGAGACCAGTATTAGTTTCCGATACACCACTGCAGGTTCAATGTATTCCTAGGACCTTCACATTGACGAAGAAGCACAGAAATCGCATCGGAGTTAAATACAAAAGGCACAATGCCGTCTTAAGTACAAGAATGGAGACTCTTCTTACAGTCGGTGCCATGAGCATTCCCTGTGAGACCAGTATTGGTTTGCGATACACCACTGCAGGTTCAATGTATTCCTTGGACCTTCACTTTGACGACGAAACCCAGAAAACGCATCGGAATTAAATACAAAAGGCGCAATGCCACCTTAAGTACAAGAATAGAGACTCTTCTTACAGTCGATGCTTTGAGCATTCTCTGTGGGACCAGTATTAGTTTCCGATACACCACTGCAGGTTCAATGTATTCCTTGGACCTTCACATTGACGATGAAACACAGAAATCGCTTCGGAATTAAATACAAAAGGCACAATGCAGCCTTAAGTACAAGAATAGAGACTCTTCTTACAGTCGGTGCTTTGAGCATTCCCTGTTTGACCAGTATTAGTTTCCGCTACACCTCTGCAGGTTCAGTTTAATCCTTGGACCTTCACATTGACGATGAAACTCAGAAATCGCATCGGAATTAAATACAAAAGGCACAATGCCGACTTAAGTACAAGAATAGAAACTCTTCTTACAGTCGGTGTTTTGAGCATTCCCTGTGAGACCAGTTTTAGTTTCCGATACACCACTGCCGGTTCATTGTATTCCTTGGACCTTCACATTGACGATGAAACACAAAAATCGCATCGGAATTAAATACAAAAGGCACAATGCCGCCTTAAGTACAAGAATAGAAACTCTTCTTACAGTCGGTGCTTTGAGCAATCCCTGTGAGACCAGTATTAGCTTCCGATACACCACTGCAGGTTCAATGTATTCCTAGGACCTTCACATTGACGAAGAAACACAGAAATCGCATCGGACTTAAATTCAAATTGCACAATGCCGTCTTAAGTACAAGAATGGAGACTCTTCTTACAGTCGGTGACATGAGCATTCCCTGTGAGACCAGTATTGGTTTGCGATACACCACTGCAGGTTCAATGTATTCCTTGGACCTTCACTTTGAAGACGAAACCCAGAAAACGCATCGGAATTAAATACAAAAGGCGCAATGCCACCTTAAGTACAAGAATAGAGACTCTTCTTCCAGTCGATGCTTTGAGCATTCTCTGTGGGACCAGTATTAGTTTCCGATACACCACTGCAGGTTCAATGTATTCCTTGGACCTTCACATTGACGATGAAACACAGAAATCGCATCGGAATTAAATACAAAAGACGCAGTGCCGCCTTAAGTACAAGGATAGAGACTCTTCTTACAGTCGGTGCCATGAGCAATCCCTGTGAGAACAGTATTAGTTTCCGATACACCACTGCAGTTTCAATGTATTCCTTGGACATACACATTGACGATGGAACACTGAAATTACATCGGAATTAAATGCAAAAGGCACAATGCCGCCTTGAGTGCAAGAATAGAGACTCTTCTTACAGCCGGTGATTTGAGCATTCCCTGCGAGACCAGTATTTGTTTCCGATACACCACTGCAGGTTCAATGTATTCCTTGGACCTTCACATTGACGATGAAACACAGAAATCGCATCGGAATTAAATACAAACGGCACAATGCCGCCTTAAGTACAAGAATAGAAACTCTTCTAACAGTCGGTGCTTTGAGCATTCCCTGTGAGAACAGTATTAGTTTCCGATACACCACTGCAGGTTCAATGTATTCCTAGGACCTTCACATTGACGAAGAAACACAGAAATCGCATCGGAGTTAAATACAAAAGGCACAATGCCGTCTTAAGTACAAGAATAGAGCCTTTTCTTACAGTCGGTGCCATGAGCATTCCCTGTGAGACCAGTATTAGTTCCGATACACCACTGCAGGTTAATTGTATTCCTTGGACCTTCACATTGACGATGAAACACAGAAATCGCATCGGAATTAAATACAAATGGCGCAATGCCGCCTTAAGTACAAGATTAGAGACCCTTCTTACAGTCGGTGCTTTGAGCATTCCCTGTGAGACCAGTATTAGTTTCTGATACGCCACTGCAGGTTCAATGTATTCCTTGGACCTTCACTTTGACGATGAAACACAGAAATCGCATCGGAATTAATTACAAAAGGCACAATGCCGTCATAAGTACAAGAACAGAGACTCTTCTTACAGTCGGTGCTTTGAGCATTCCCTGTGACACCAGTATTAGTTTCCGATACACCACTGCAGGTACAATGTATTCCTTGGACCATCACATTGACGATGAAACACAGAAATCGCATCTGAATTAAGTACAAAAGGCACAATGTCGCCTTAGGTACAAGAATAGAAACTCTTCTTACAGTCGCTGTTTTGAGCATTCCCTGTGAGACCAGTGTTAGTTTCCGCTACACCACTGCAGGTTCAATGTATTCTTTGGACCTTCATATTGACGATTAAATACAGAAATCGAATCGGAATTAAATACAAAAGGCACAATGCCGCCTTAAGAGCAAGAAGAGTGAGAGTTCTTAGAGTCTGTGATTTGATCCTTTCGTGTGAGACAAGTTTTAGTTTCCGATACACCACTGGAGATGCAATGTATTCCTTGGACCTTCACATTGACGATGAAACACAGAAATCGCATCGGAATTAAATACAAAATGCTCAATGCCGCATTCAATACAAGAATAGAGACTCTTCTTACAGTGGGTGCTTTAAGCATTCCGTGTGAGACCAGAATTATTTTCCGATACACCACTGCAGGTTCAAAGTATTCCTTGGACATACACATTGACGATGAAACATAGAAATCGCATCGGAATTAAATACAAAAGGCACAATGCCGCCTTAAGTACAGGAGTAGAGACTCTTCTTAGAGTCGGTGCTTTGAGCTTACCCTGTGAGACAAGTATTAGTTTCCGATAAACCACTGCAGGTTCAGTGTATTCTTTGGACACATACATTGACGATGAAACACTGAAATTACATCGGAAATAAATCCTAAACGAACAATTCCGCCATAAGTGCAAGATGAGTGAGACTTCTTAGAGTCTGTGATTTGATCCTTTCCTGTGAGACCAGTATTAGTTTCCGATACACCACTGCCGGTTCAATGTATTCCTTGGTCCTTCACATTGACGGTGAAACACAGAAAACGCATCGGAATTAAATAAAAAACGCACAATGCCGTCTTAAGTACAAGAATAGAGGCTCTTCTTACAGTCGGTGATTTGAGCATTCCCTGCGAGACCAGTATTTTTTTCCGATACACCACTGCAGGTTCAATGTATTCCTTGGACCTTCACATTGACGATGAAACACAGAAAATGCATCGGAATTAAATACAAAGGACGCAATGCCGCCTTAAGTACAAGAATAGAGACTCTTCTTACAGTCGGTGCCATGAGCAATTCCTGTGACAACAGTATTAGTTTCCGATACACCACTGCAGTTTCAATGTATTCCTTGGACATACACATTGACGATGGAACACTGAAATTACATCGGAATTAAATGCAAAAGGCACAATGCCGCCTTGAGTGCAAGAATAGAGACTCTTCTTACAGCCGGTGATTTGAGCATTCCCTGCGAGTCCAGTATTTGTTTCCGATACACCACTGCAGGTTCAATGTATTCCTTGCACCTTCACATTAACGATGAAACACAGAAATCGTTTCGGAATTAAATACAAAAGGCACAATGTCGCCTTAGGTACAAGAATAGAAACTCTTCTTACAGTCGCTGTTTTGAGCATTCCCTGTGAGACCAGTGTTAGTTTCCGCTACACCACTGCAGGTTCAATGTATTCTTTGGACCTTCATATTGACGATTAAATACAGAAATCGAATCGGAATTAAATACAAAAGGCAAAATGCCGCCTTAAGAGCCAGAAGAGTGAGAGTTCTTTGATTCTGTGATTTGATCCTTTCGTGTGAGATAAGTTTTGGTTTCCGATACACCACTGGAGGTGCAATGTATTCCTTGGACCTTCACATTGACGATGAAACACAGAAATCGCATCGGAATTAAGTACAAAATGCCCAATGCCGCATTCAATACAAGAATAGAGACTCTTCTTACAGTGGGTGCTTTAAGCATTCCGTGTGAGACCAGAATTATTTTCCGATACACCACTGCAGGTTCAAAGTATTCCTTGGACATACACATTGACGATGTAACACAGAAATCGCATCGGAATTAAATACAAAAGGCACAATGCCGCCTTAAGTACAGGAGTAGAGACTCTTCTTAGAGTCGGTGCTTTGAGCTTACCCTGTGAGACAAGTATTAGTTTCCGATACACCAATGCAGGTTCAGTGTATTCTTTGGACACATACATTGACGATGAAACACTGAAATCACATCGGAAATAAATCCTAAACGAACAATTCCGCCATAAGTGCAAGATGAGTGAGACTTCTTAGAGTCTGTGATTTGATCCTTTCCTGTGAGACCAGTATTAGTTTCCGATACACCACTGCCGGTTCAATGTATTCCTTGGTCCTTCACATTGACGATGAAACACAGAAAACGCATCGGAATTAAATAAAAAACGCACAATGCCGTCTTAAGTACAAGAAAAGAGGCTCTTCTTACAGTCGGTGATTTGAGCATTCCCTGCGAGACCAGTATTTGTTTCCGATACACCACTGCAGGTTCAATGTATTCCTTGGACCTTCACATTGACGATGAAACACAGAAATCGCATCGGAATTAAATACAAAAGACGCAATGCCGCCTTAAGTACAAGAATAGAGACTCTTCTTACAGTCGGTGCCATAAGCAATCCCTGTGAGACCAGTATTAGCTTCCGATACACCACTGCAGGTTCAATGTATTCCTTGGACCTTCACATTGACGATGAAACACTGAAATCGCATCGGAATTAAATACAAAAGGCACAATGCCGCCTTAAGTACAAGAATAGAGACTCTTCTTACAGTCGGTGCTTTGAGCATTCCCTGTGAGACCAGTATTAGTTCCTGATACACCACTGCAGGTTCAATGTATTCCTTGGACCTTCACATTGACGATGAAACACTGAAATCGCATCGGAATTAATTACAAATGGCACAATGCCGTCATAAGTACAAGAACAGAGACTCTTCTTACAGTCGGTGCTTTGAGCATTCCCTGTGACACGAGTATTAGTTTCCGATACACCACTGCAGGTTCAATGTATTCCTTGGACCATCACATTGACGATGAAACACAGAAATCGCATCTGAATTAAGTACAAAAGGCACAATGCCGCTTCAAGTACAAGAATAGAAACTCTTCTTACAGTCGGTAATTTGAGCATTCCCTGTGAGACCAGTATTAGCTTCCGATACACCACTGCTGGTTCAATGTATTCCTAGGACCTTCCCATGACGAAGAAACACAGAAATCGCATCGGACTTAAATTCAAAAGGCACAATGCCGCCTTAAGGACAAGAATGGAGACTCTTCTTACAGTCGGTGACATGAGCATTCCCTGTGAGACCAGTATTGGTTTGCGATACACCACTGCAGGTTCATTGTATTCCATGGACCTTCACATTGACGATGAAACACAGAAAATGCATCGGAATTAAATACAAAAGGCACAATGCCGCTTCAAGTACAAGAATAGAAACTCTTCTTACAGTCGGTGCTTTGAGCATTCCCTGTGAGACCAGTATTAGTTTCTCATACACCACTGCAGGTTCAATGTATTCCTAGGACCATCACATTGACGATGAAACACAGAAATCCCATCGGAATTAATTACAAAAGGCACAATGCCGTCATAAGTACAAGAATAGAGACTCTTCTTACAGTCGGTGCTTTGAGCATTCCCTGTGAGGCCAGTATTAGTTTCCGATACACCACTGCAGGTTCAATGTATTCCTTGGACATACACATTGACGATGGAACACTGAAATTACATCGGAATCAAATGCAAAAGGCACAATGCCGCCTTGAGTGCAAGAATAGAGACTCTTCTTACAGCCTGTGATTTGAGCATTCCCTGCGAGACCAGTATTTGTTTCCGATACACCACTGCAGGTTCAATGCATTCCTTGGACCTTCACATTGACGATGAAACACAGAAATCGCATCGGAATTAAATACAGAAGGCACAATGCCGCCTTAAGTACAAGAATAGACACTCTTCTTACAGTCGGTGCTTTGAGCATTCCCTGTGAGGCCAGTATTAGTTTCCGATACACCACTGCAGGTTCAATGTATTCCTAGGACCTTCACATTGACGAAGAAACACAGAAATCGCATCGGAGTTAAATACAAAAGGCACAATGCCGCCTTAAGTACAAGAATAGAGACTCTTCTTACTGTGGGTGCTTTAGCATTCCCTGTGAGACCAGTATTAGTTTCCGATACACCACTGCCGGTTCATTGTATTCCTTGGACATTCACATTGACGATGAAACACAGAAATCGCATCGGAATTAAATACAAAAGGCGCAATGCCGCCTTAAGTACAAGAATAGAGACTCTTCTTACAGTCGGTGCTTTGAGCATTCCCTGTGAGACCAGTATTAGTTTCTGATACACCACTGCAGGTTCAATGTATTCCTTGGACCTTCACATTGACGATGAAACACAGAAATCGCTTCGGAATTAAATACAAAAGGCACAATGTCGCCTTAGGTACAAGAATAGAAACTCTTCTTACAGTCGCTGTTTTGAGCATTCCCTGTGAGACCAGTGTTAGTTTCCGCTACACCACTGCAGGTTCAATATATTCCTTGGTCCTTCATATTGACGATTAAATACAGAATTGGAATCGGAATTAAATACAAAAGGCACAAAGCCGCCTTAAGTACAAGAATATAGGCTCTTCTTACAATCGGTGATTTGAGCATTCCCTCTGAGACCAGTATTAGTTTCCGATACACCACTGCAGGTACAATGTATTCCTTGGACATACACATTGACGATGAAACACAGAAATCCCATCGGAATTAAATACAAAAGTCACAATGCCGCCTTAAGTACAAGAATTGTGACTCTTCTTACAGTCGGTGCTTTGAGCATTCCCTGTGAGACCAGTATTAGTTTCCGATACACCACTACAATTTCAATGTATTCCTTCAACCTTCACATTGACGATGAAACACAGAAATCGCATCTGAATTAAATACAAAAGGCACAATGCCGCTTCAAGTACAAGAATAGAAACTCTTCTTACAGTCGGTGCTTTGATCATTCCCTGTGAGACCAGTATTAGCTTCCGATACACCACTGCAGGTTCAATGTATTCCTAGGACCTTCACATTGACGAAGAAACACAGAAATCGCATCGGACTTAAATTAAAAAGGCACAATGCCGTCTTAAGTACAAGAATGGAGACTCTTCCTACAGTCGGTGCCATGAGCATTCCCTGTGAGACCATTATTGGTATCCGATACACCACTGCAGGTTCAATGTATTCCTTGGACCTTCACATTGACGATGAAACACAGAAAACGCATCTGAATTAAATACAAAAGGCGCAATGCCACCTTAAGTACAAGAATAGAGACTCATCTTACAGTCGGTGCCATGAGCAATCCCTGTGAGACCAGTATTAGTTTCCGATACACCACTCCAGGTTCAATGTATTCCTTGGACCTTCACATTGACGATGAAACACAGAAATCGCATCGAATTAATTACAAAAGCCACAATGCCGTGATAAGTACAAGAATAGAGACTCTTCTTACAGTCGTGATTTGAGCATTCCCTGTGAGACCAGTATTGGTTTCCGATACACCACTGCAGGTACAATGTATTCCTTGGACCATCACATTGACGATGAAACACAGAAATCGCATCGGAATTTAATACAAAAGGTGCAATGCCGCCTTAAGTACAAGAATAGAGACTCTTCTTACAGTCGGTGCCTTAGCATTCCCTGTGAGACCAGTATTAGTTTCCGATACACCACTGCAGGTTCAATGTATTCCTTGGACCTTCACATTGACGATGAAACACTGAAATCGCATCGGAATTAAATACAAAAGGCGCAATGCCGCCTTAAGTACAAGAATAGAGACTCTTCTTACTGTCGGTGCTTTGAGCATTCCCTTTGAGACCAGTATTAGTTTCTGATACACCACTGCATTTTCAATGTATTCCTTGGACCTTCACATTGACGATGAAACACAGAAATCGCATCGGAATTAAATACAAAAGGCACAATGCCGTCATAAGTACAAGAATAGAGACTCTTCTTACAGTCGGTGCCATGAGCATTCCCTGTGAGACCAGTATTAGTTTCCGATACACCACTGCAGGTTCAATGTATTCCTTGGTCCTCCATATTGACGATTAAATACAGAATTCGAATCGGATTAAATACAAAAGGCACAATGCTGCCTTAAGTACAAGAATATAGGCTCTTCTTACAATCGGTGATTTGAGCATTCCCTGTGAGACCAGTGTTTGTTTCCGATACACCACTGCAGGTACAATGTATTCCTTGGACATACACATTGACGATGAAACACAGAAATCGCATCGGAATTAAATACAAAAGTCACAATGCCGCCTTAAGTACAAGAATTGTGACTCTTCTTACTGTCGGTGCTTTGAGCATTCCCTGTGAGACCAGTATTAGATTCCGATACACCACTACAATTTCTATGTATTCCTTCAACCTTCACATTGACGATGAAACACAGAAATCGCATCTGAATTAAATACAAAAGGCACAATGCCGCTTTAAGTACAAGAATAGAAACTCTTCTTACAGTCGGTGCTTTGAGCATTCCCTGTGAGACTAGTATTAGCTTCCGATACACCACTGCAGTTTCAATGTATTCCTAGGACCTTCACATTGACGAAGAAACACAGAAATCGCATCGGTCTTAAATTCAAAAGGCACAATGCCGTCTTAAGTACAAGAATGGAGACTCCTCTTACAGTCGGTGCCATGAGCATTCCCTGTGAGACCATTATTGGTTTCCGATACACCACAGCGGGTTCAATATATTCCTTGGACCTTCACATTGACGATGAAACACAGAAAACGCATCGGAATTAAATACAGAAGGCACAATGCCGCCTTAAGTACAAGAATAGACACTCTTCTTACAGCCGGTGATTTGAGCATTCCCTGCGAGACCAGTATTTGTTTCCGATACACCACTGCTGGTTCAATGTATTCCTAGGACCTTCCCATGACGAAGAAACACAGAAATCGCATCGGACTTAAATTCAAAAGGCACAATGCCGCCTTAAGTACAAGAATGGAGACTCTTCTTACAGTCGGTGACATGAGCATTCCCTGTGAGACCAGTATTGGTTTGCGATACACCACTGCAGGTTCATTGTATTCCTTGGACCTTCACATTGACGATGAAACACAGAAAATGCATCGGAATTAAATACAAAAGGCACAATGCCGCTTCAAGTACAAGAATAGAAACTCTTCTTACAGTCGGTGCTTTGAGCATTCCCTGTGAGACCAGTATTAGTTTCTCATACACCACTGCAGGTTCAATGTATTCCTAGGACCATCACATTGACGATGAAACACAGAAATCCCATCGGAATTAATTACAAAAGGCACAATGCCGTCATAAGTACAAGAATAGAGACTCTTCTTACAGTCGGTGCTTTGAGCATTCCCTGTGAGGCCAGTATTAGTTTCCGATACACCACTGCAGGTTCAATGTATTCCTTGGACATACACATTGACGATGGAACACTGAAATTACATCGGAATTAAATGCAAAAGGCACAATGCCGCCTTGAGTGCAAGAATAGAGACTCTTCTTACAGCCTGTGATTTGAGCATTCCCTGCGAGACCAGTATTTGTTTCCGATACACCACTGCAGGTTCAATGCATTCCTTGGACCTTCACATTGACGATGAAACACAGAAATCGCTTCGGAATTAAATACAGAAGGCACAATGCCGCCTTAAGTACAAGAATAGACACTCTTCTTACAGTCGGTGCTTTGAGCATTCCCTGTGAGGCCAGTATTAGTTTCCGATACACCACTGCAGGTTCAATGTATTCCTAGGACCTTCACATTGACGAAGAAACACAGAAATCGCATCGGAGTTAAATACAAAAGGCACAATGCCGCCTTAAGTACAAGAATAGAGACTCTTCTTACTGTGGGTGCTTTAGCATTCCCTGTGAGACCAGTATTAGTTTCCGATACACCACTGCCGGTTCATTGTATTCCTTGGACATTCACATTGACGATGAAACACAGAAATCGCATCGGAATTAAATACAAAAGGCGCAATGCCGCCTTAAGTACAAGAATAGAGACTCTTCTTACAGTCGGTGCTTTGAGCATTCCCTGTGAGACCAGTATTAGTTTCTGATACACCACTGCAGGTTCAATGTATTCCTTGGACCTTCACATTGACGATGAAACACAGAAATCGCTTCGGAATTAAATACAAAAGGCACAATGTCGCCTTAGGTACAAGAATAGAAACTCTTCTTACAGTCGCTGTTTTGAGCATTCCCTGTGAGACCAGTGTTAGTTTCCGCTACACCACTGCAGGTTCAATGTATTCCTTGGTCCTTCATATTGACGATTAAATACAGAATTGGAATCGGAATTAAATACAAAAGGCACAATGCCGCCTTAAGTACAAGAATATAGGCTCTTCTTACAATCGGTGATTTGAGCATTCCCTCTGAGACCAGTATTAGTTTCCGATACACCACTGCAGGTACAATGTATTCCTTGGACATACACATTGACGATGAAACACAGAAATCCCATCGGAATTAAATACAAAAGTCACAATGCCGCCTTAAGTACAAGAATTGTGACTCTTCTTACAGTCGGTGCTTTGAGCATTCCCTGTGAGACCAGTATTAGTTTCCGATACACCACTACAATTTCAATGTATTCCTTCAACCTTCACATTGACGATGAAACACAGAAATCGCATCTGAATTAAATACAAAAGGCACAATGCCGCTTCAAGTACAAGAATAGAAACTCTTCTTACAGTCGGTGCTTTGATCATTCCCTGTGAGACCAGTATTAGCTTCCGATACACCACTGCAGGTTCAATGTATTCCTAGTACCTTCACATTGACGAAGAAACACAGAAATCGCATCGGACTTAAATTCAAAAGGCACAATGCCGTCTTAAGTACAAGAATGGAGACTCTTCCTACAGTCGGTGCCATGAGCATTCCCTGTGAGACCATTATTGGTTTCCGATACACCACTGCAGGTTCAATGTATTCCTTGGACCTTCACATTGACGATGAAACACAGAAAACGCATCTGAATTAAATACAAAAGGCGCAATGCCACCTTAAGTACAAGAATAGAGACTCATCTTACAGTCGGTGCCATGAGCAATCCCTGTGAGACCAGTATTAGTTTCCGATACACCACTGCAGGTTCAATGTATTCCTTGGACCTTCACATTGACGATGAAACACAGAAATCGCATCGAATTAATTACAAAAGGCACAATGCCGTCATAAGTACAAGAATAGAGACTCTTCTTACAGTCGTGATTTGAGCATTCCCTGTGAGACCAGTTTTGGTTTCCGATACACCACTGCAGGTACAATGTATTCCTTGGACCATCACATTGACGATGAAACACAGAAATCGCATCGGAATTTAATACAAAAGGTGCAATGCCGCCTTAAGTACAAGAATAGAGACTCTTCTTACAGTCGGTGCCTTAGCATTCCCTGTGAGACCAGTATTAGTTTCCGATACACCACTGCAGGTTCAATGTATTCCTTGGACCTTCACATTGACGATGAAACACTGAAATCGCATCGGAATTAAATACAAAAGGCGCAATGCCGCCTTAAGTACAAGAATAGAGACTCTTCTTACTGTCGGTGCTTTGAGCATTCCCTTTGAGACCAGTATTAGTTTCTGATACACCACTGCATTTTCAATGTATTCCTTGGACCTTCACATTGACGATGAAACACAGAAATCGCATCGGAATTAAATACAAAAGGCACAATGCTGTCTTAAGTACAAGAATAGAGACTCTTCTTACAGTCGGTGCCATGAGCATTCCCTGTGAGACCAGTATTAGTTTCCGATACACCACTGCAGGTTCAATGTATTCCTTGGTCCTCCATATTGACGATTAAATACAGAATTCGAATCGGAATTAAATACAAAAGGCACAATGCTGCCTTAAGTACAAGAATATAGGCTCTTCTTACAATCGGTGATTTGAGCATTCCCTGTGAGACCAGTGTTTGTTTCCGATACACCACTGCAGGTACAATGTATTCCTTGGACATACACATAGACGATGAAACACAGAAATCGCATCGGAATTAAATACAAAAGTCACAATGCCGCCTTAAGTACAAGAATTGTGACTCTTCTTACTGTCGGTGCTTTGAGCATTCCCTGTGAGACCAGTATTAGATTCCGATACACCACTACAATTTCAATGTATTCCTTCAACCTTCACATTGACGATGAAACACAGAAATCGCATCTGAATTAAATACAAAAGGCACAATGCCGCTTTAAGTACAAGAATAGAAACTCTTCTTACAGTCGGTGCTTTGAGCATTCCCTGTGAGACTAGTATTAGCTTCCGATACACCACTGCAGTTTCAATGTATTCCTAGGACCTTCACATTGACGAAGAAACACAGAAATCGCATCGGTCTTAAATTCAAAAGGCACAATGCCGTCTTAAGTACAAGAATGGAGACTCCTCTTACAGTCGGTGCCATGAGCATTCCCTGTGAGACCATTATTGGTTTCCGATACACCACAGCGGGTTCAATATATTCCTTGGACCTTCACATTGACGATGAAACACAGAAAACGCATCGGAATTAAATACAGAAGGCACAATGCCGCCTTAAGTACAAGAATAGACACTCTTCTTACAGCCGGTGATTTGAGCATTCCCTGCGAGACCAGTATTTGTTTCCGATACACCACTGCAGGTTCAATGCATTCCTTGGACCTTCACATTGACGATGAAACACAGAAATCGCATCGGAATTAAATACAAAAGGCGCAACGCCGCCTTAAGTACAAGAATAGAGACTCTTCTTACAGTCGGTGCTTTGAGCATTCCCTGTGAGACCAGTATTAGTTTCTGATACACCACTGCAGGTTCAATGTATTCCTTGGACCTTCACATTGACGATGAAACACAGAAATCGCTTCGGAATTACATACAAAAGGCACAATGTCGCCTTAGGTACAAGAATAGAAACTCTTCTTACAGTCGCTGTTTTGAGCATTCCCTGTGAGACCAGTGTTAGTTTCCGCTACACCACTGCAGGTTCAATGTATTCCTTGGTCCTTCATATTGACGATTAAATACAGAATTCGAATCGGAATTAAATACAAAAGGCACAATGCCGCCTTAAGTACAAGAATATAGGCTCTTCTCACAATCGGTGATTTGAGCATTCCCTCTGAGACCAGTATTAGTTTCCGATACACCACTGCAGGTACAATGTATTCCTTGGACATACACATTGACGATGAAACACAGAAATCGCATCGGAATTAAATACAAAAGTCACAATGCCGCCTTAAGTACAAGAATGGAGACTCTTCCTACAGTCGGTGCCATGAGCATTCCCTGTGAGACCATTATTGGTTTCCGATACACCACTGCAGGTTCAATGTATTCCTTGGACCTTCACATTGACGATGAAACACAGAAAACGCATCTGAATTAAATACAAAAGGCGCAATGCAACCTTAAGTACAAGAATAGAGACTCATCTTACAGTCGGTGCCATGAGCAATCCCTGTGAGACCAGTATTAGTTTCCGATACACCACTGCAGGTTCAATGTATTCCTTGGACCTTCACATTGACGATGAAACACAGAAATCGCATCGAATTAATTACAAAAGGCACAATGCCGTCATAAGTACAAGAATAGAGACTCTTCTTACAGTCGTGATTTGTGCATTCCCTGTGAGACCAGTATTGGTTTCCGATACACCACTGCAGGTACAATGTATTCCTTGGACCATCACATTGACGATGAAACACAGAAATCGCATCGGAATTTAATACAAAAGGTGCAATGCCGCCTTAAGTACAAGAATAGAGACTCTTCTTACAGTCGGTGCCTTAGCATTCCCTGTGAGACCAGTATTAGTTTCCGATACACCACTGCAGGTTCAATGTATTCCTTGGTCCTTCATATTGACGATTAAATACAGAATTCGAATCGGAATTAAATACAAAAGGCACAATGCTGCCTTAAGTACAAGAATATAGGCTCTTCTTACAATCGGTGATTTGAGCATTCCCTGTGAGACCAGTGTTTGTTTCCGATACACCACTGCAGGTACAATGTATTCCTTGGACAAACACATTGACGATGAAACACAGAAATCGCATCGGAATTAAATACAAAAGTCACAATGCCGCCTTAAGTACAAGAATTGTGACTCTTCTTACTGTCGGTGCTTTGAGCATTCCCTGTGAGACCAGTATTAGATTCCGATACACCACTACAATTTCAATGAATTCCTTCAACCTTCACATTGACGATGAAACACAGAAATCGCATCTGAATTAAATACAAAAGGCACAATGCCGCTTCAAGTACAAGAATAGAAACTCTTCTTACAGTCGGTGCTTTGAGCATTCCCTGTGAGACTAGTATTAGCTTCCGATACACCACTGCAGTTTCAATGTATTCCTAGGACCTTCACATTGACGAAGAAACACAGAAATCGCATCGGAATTAAATACAAAAGACGCAATGCCGCCTTAAGTACAAGAATAGAGACTCTTCTTACAGTCGGTGCCATGAGCAATCCCTGTGAGACCAGTATTAGTTTCCGATACACCACTGCAGGTTCAATGTATTCCTTGGACCTTCACATTGGCGATGAAACACAGAAATCGCATCGGAATTAATTACAAAAGGCACAATGCCGTCATAAGTACAAGACTAGAGACTCTACTTACAGTCGGTGATTTGAGCATTCCCTGTGAGACCAGTATTGGTTTCCGATAAACCACTGCAGTTACAATGTATTCCTTGGACCATCACATTGACGATGAAACACAGAAATCGCCTCGGAATTTAATACAAAAGGTGCAATGCCGCCTTAAGAACAAGAATAGAGACTCTTCTTACAGTCGGTGCTTTAGCATTCCCTGTGAGACCAGTATTAGTTTCCGATACACCACTGCAGGTTCAATGTATTCCTTGGACCTTCACATTGACGATGAAACACTGAAATCGCATCGGAATTAAATACAAAAGGCGCAATGCCGCCTTAAGTACAAGAATAGAGACTCTTCTTACTGTCGGTGCTTTGAGCATTCCCTTTGAGACCAGTATTAGTTTCTGATACACCACTGCAGTTTCAATGTATTCCTTGGACCTTCACATTGACGATGAAACACAGAAATCGCATCGGAATTAAATACAAAAGGCACAATGCCGTCTTAAGTACAAGAATAGAGACTCTTCTTACAGTCGGTGCCATGAGCATTCCCTGTGAGACCAGTATTAGTTTCCGATACACCACTGCAGGTTCAATGTATTCCTTGGACCTTCACATTGACGATGAAACACAAAATGGCATCGGAATTAAATACAAAAGGCGCAATACCGCCTTAAGTACAAGATTAGAGACTCTTCTTACAGTCGGTGCTTTGAGCATTCCCTGTGAGACCAGTATTAGATTTCGATACACCACTGCAGGTTCAATGTATTCCTTGGACCTTCATATTGACGATGAAACATAGAAATCGCATCGGAATTAAATTGAAAAGGCGCAATGCCGCCTTAAGCACAGGAATAGAGACTCTTCTTACAGTCGGTGCTTTGAGCATTCCCAGTGAGACCAGTATTACTTTCTGATACACCACTGCAGGTTCATTGTATTCCTTGGACCTTCACATTGACAATTAAACACAGAAATCGCATCGGCATTAAGTACAAAAGGCACAATGCCGTCATCAGTACAAGAATAGAGACTCTTCTTACAGTCGGTGCTTTGAGCATTCCCTGTGATACCAGTATTAGTTTCAATACACCACTGTAGGTTCAATGTATTCCTTGGACATTCACATTGACGATGAAACCCAGGAATCGCATCGGAATTAAATATAAAAGGCACAATGCCGCCTTAAGTACAAGAATAGAGACTCTTCTTACAGTCGGTGCTTTGAGCATTCCCTGTGAGACCAGTATTAGTTTCCGATACACCACTGCAGGTTCAATGTATTCCTTGGACCTTCACATTGACGATGAAACCAAGAAATCACATCGGAATTAAATACAAAAGGTACAATGCCGTCATCAGTACAAGAATAGAGACTCTTCTTTCAGTCGGTGCTTTGAGCATCCCCTGTGAGACCAGTATTAGTTTCCGATACACCACTGAAGGTTCAATGTATTCCTTGGACATTCACATTGACGATGAAACCCAGAAATCGCATCGGAATTAAATACAAAAGGCGCAATGCCACCTTAAGTACAAGATTGGAGACTCTTCTTACAGTCGAAGCTTTGAGCATTCCCTGTGGGACCAGTATTAGTTTCCGATACACCACTGCAGGTTCAATGTATTCCTGGACCTTCACGTTGACGATGAAACACAGAAATCGCATCGGAATTAAATACAAAAGACGCAATGCCGCCTTAAGTACAAGAATAGAGACTCTTCTTTCAGTCGGTGCTTTGAGCATTCCCTGTGAGACCAGTATTAGTTTCTGATACACCACTGCAGGTTCATTGTATTCCTTGGACCTTCACATTGACGATGAAACACAGAAATCGCATCGGAATTAAATACAAAAGTCACAATGCCGCCTTAAGTACAAGAATTGTGACTCTTCTGACAGTCGGTGCTTTGAGCATTCCCTGTGAGACCAGTATTAGTTTCCGATACACCACTACAATTTCAATGTATTCCGTCAACCTTCACATTGACGATGAGACACAGAAATCGCATCTGAATTAAATACAAAAGGCACAATGCCGCTTTAAGTACAAGAATAGAAACTCTTCTTACAGTCGGTGCTTTGAGCATTCCCTGTGGGACCAGTATTAGCTTCCGATACACCACTGCAGGTTCAATGTATTCCTAGGACCTTCACATTGACGAAGAAACACAGAAATCGCATCGGACTTAAATTCAAAAGGCACAATGCCGTCTTAAGTACAGGAATGGAGACTCTTCTTACAGTCGGTGCCATGAGCATTCCCTGTGAGACCATTATTGGTTTCCGATACACCACTGCAGGTTAAATGTATTTCTTGGACCTTCACATTGACGATGAAACACAGAAATCGCATCGAACTTAAATTCAAAAGGCTCAATGCCATCTTAAGTACAAGAATGGAGACTCTTCTTACGGTCGGTGACATGAGCATTCCCTGTGAGACCAGTATTGGTTTGCGATACACCACTGCAGGTACAATGTATTCCTTGGACCTTCACATTGACGATGAAACAATGAAAACGCATCGGAATTAAATACAGAAGGCGCAATGCCACCTTAAGTACAAGAATAGAGACTCTTCTTACAGTCGATGATTTGAGCATTCTCTGTGGGACCAGTATTAGTTTCCAATACACCACTGCAGGTTCAATGTATTCCTTGGACCTTCACATTGACGATGAAACACAGAAATCGCATCGGAATTAAATACAAAAGGCACAATGCCGCTTCAAGTACAAGAATAGAAACTCTTCTTACAGTCGGTACTTTGAGCATTCCCTGTGAGACCAGTATTAGCTTCGAATACACCACTGCAGGTTCAATGTATTTCTTGGACAATCACATTGACGATGAAACACAGAAATCGCATCAGAATTTAATACAAAAGGTGCAATGCCGCCTTAAGTACAAGAATAGAGACTCTTCTTACTGTCGGTACTTTAGCATTCCCTGTGAGACCAGTATTAGTTTCCGATACACCACTGCAGGTTCAATGTATTCCTTGGACCTTCACATTGACGATGAAACACTGAAATCGCATCGGAATTAAATACAAAATCGCAATGCCGCCTTAAGTACAAGAATAGAGACTCTTCTTACTGTCGGCGCTTTGAGCATTCCCTTTGAGACCAGTATTAGTTTCTGATACACCACTGCAGTTTCAATGTATTCCTTGGACCTTCACATTGACGATGAAACACAGAATTCGCATCGGAATTAAATACAAAAGGCACAATGCCGTCTTAAGTACAAGAATAGAGACTCTTCTTACAGTCGGTGCCATGAGCATTCCCTGTGAGACCAGTATTAGTTTCCGATACACCACTGCAGTTTCAATGTATTCCTTGGACCTTCACATTGACGATGAAACACAGAAATCGCATCGGAATTAAATACAAAAGGCGCAATGCCGCCTTAAGTACAAGAATAGAGACTCTTCTTACAGTCGGTGCTTTGAGCATTCCCTGTGAGACCAGTATTAGTTTCCGATACACCACTGCAGGTTCAATGTATTCCTTGGACCTTCATATTGACGATGAAACACAGAAATCGCATCGGAATTACATTGAAAAGGCGCAATGCCGCCTTAAGCACAAGAATAGAGACTCTTCTTACAGTCGGTGCTTTGAGCAATCCCTGTGAGACCAGTATTACTTTCTGATACACCACTGCAGGTTCAATGTATTCCTTGGACCTTCACATTGACAATTAAACACAGAAATCGCATCGGCATGAAGTACAAAAGGCACAATGCCGTCATCAGTACAAGAATAGAGACTCTTCTTACAGTCGGTGCTTTAGTATTCCCTGTGAGACCAGTATTAGTTTCCGAAACACCACTGCAGGTTCAATGTATTCCTGGACCTTCACATTGACGATAAAACACAGAAATCGCATCGGAATTAAATACAAAAGACGCAATGCCGCCTTATGTACAAAATTAGAAACTTTTCTTACAGTCGGTGCTTTGAGCATTCCCTGTGAGACCAGTATTAGTTTCCGATACACCACTGCAGGTTCAGTGTATTCCTTGGACCTTCACATTGACGATGAAACACAGAAATCGCATCGGAATTAAATACAAAAGTCACAATGCCGCCTTAAGTACAAGAATTGTGACTCTTCTTACAGTCGGTGCTTTGAGCATTCCCTGTGAGACCAGTATTAGTTTCCGATACACCACTACAATTTCAATATATTCCTTCAACCTTCACATTGACGATGAAACACAGAAATCGCATCTGAATTACATACAAAAGGCACAGTGCCGCTTCATGTACAAGAATAGAAACTCTTCTTACTGTCGGTGCTTTGAGCATTCCCTTTGAGACCAGTATCAGTTTCTGATACACCACTGCAGTTTCAATGTATTCCTTGGACCTTCACATTGACGATGAAACACAGAAATCGCATCGGAATTAATTACAAAAGGCACAATGCCGTCATAAGTACAAGAATAGAGACTCTTCTTACAGTCGGTGATTTGAGCATTCCCTGTGAGACCAGTATTGGTTTCCGATACACCACTGCAGGTACAATGTATTCCTTGGACCATCACATTGACGATGAAACACAGAAATCGCATCGCAATTTAATACAAAAGGTGCAATGCCGCCTTAAGTACAAGAATAGAGACTCTACTTACAGTCGGTGCTTTAGCATTCCCTGTGAGACCAGTATTAATTTCCGATACACCACTGCAGGTTCAATGTATTCCTTGGACCTTCACATTGACGATGAAACACTGAAATCGCATCGGAATTAAATACAAAAGGCGCAATGCCGCCTTAAGTACAAGAATAGAGACTCTTCTTACTGTCGGTGCTTTGAGCATTCCCTTTGAGACCAGTATCAGTTTCTGATACACCACTGCAGTTTCAATGTATTCCTTGGACCTTCACATTGACGATGAAACACAGAAATCGCATCGGAATTAAATACAAAAGGCACAATGCCGTCTTAAGTACAAGAATAGAGACTCTTCTTACAGTCGGTGCCATGAGCATTCCCTGTGAGATCAGTATTAGTTTCCGATACACCACTGCAGGGTCAATGTATTCCTTGGACCTTCACATTGACGATGAAACACAGAAATCGCATCGGAATTAAATACAAAAGTCACAATGCCGCCTTAAGTACAAGAATTGTGACTCTTCTTACAGTCGGTGCTTTGAGCATTCCCTGTGAGACCAGTATTAGTTTCCGATACACCACTACAATTTCAATATATTCCTTCAACCTTCACATTGACGATGAAACACAGAAATCGCATCTGAATTACTTACAAAAGGCACAGTGCCGCTTCATGTACAAGAATAGAAACTCTTCTTACTGTCGGTGCTTTGAGCATTCCCTTTGAGACCAGTATCAGTTTCTGATACACCACTGCAGTTTCAATGTATTCCTTGGACCTTCACATTGACGATGAAACACAGAAATCGCATCGGAATTAATTACAAAAGGCACAATGCCGTCATAAGTACAAGAATAGAGACTCTTCTTACAGTCGGTGATTTGAGCATTCCCTGTGAGACCAGTATTGGTTTCCGATACACCACTGCAGGTACAATGTATTCCTTGGACCATCACATTGACGATGAAACACAGAAATCGCATCGCAATTTAATACAAAAGGTGCAATGCCGCCTTAAGTACAAGAATAGAGACTCTACTTACAGTCGGTGCTTTAGCATTCCCTGTGAGACCAGTATTAATTTCCGATACACCACTGCAGGTTCAATGTATTCCTTGGACCTTCACATTGACGATGAAACACTGAAATCGCATCGGAATTAAATACAAAAGGCGCAATGCCGCCTTAAGTACAAGAATAGAGACTCTTCTTACTGTCGGTGCTTTGAGCATTCCCTTTGAGACCAGTATCAGTTTCTGATACACCACTGCAGTTTCAATGTATTCCTTGGACCTTCACATTGACGATGAAACACAGAAATCGCATCGGAATTAAATACAAAAGGCACAATGCCGTCTTAAGTACAAGAATAGAGACTCTTCTTACAGTCGGTGCCATGAGCATTCCCTGCGAGACCAGTATTAGTTTCCGATACACCACTGCAGGGTCAATGTATTCCTTGGACCTTCACATTGACGATGAAACACAGAAATCGCATCGGAATTAAATACAAAAGGCGGAATGCCGCCTTAAGTACAAGAATAGAGACTCTTCTTACAGTCGGTGCTTTGAGCATTCCCTGTGAGACCAGTATTAGTTTCTCATACACCATTGCAGGTTCAATGTATTCCTTGGACCTTCACATTGACGATGAAACACAGAAATCGCATCGGACTTAAATTCAAAAGGCACAATGCCATCTTAAGTACAAGAATGGAGACTCTTCTTACAGTCGGTGACATGAGCATTCCCTGTGAGACCAGTATTGGTTTGCGATACACCACTGCAGGTACAATGTATTCCTTGGACCTTCACATTGACGATGAAACAATGAAAACGCATCGGAATTAAATACAGAAGGCGCAATGCCACCTTAAGTACAAGAATAGAGACTCTTCTTACAGTCGATGATTTGAGCATTCTCTGTGGGACCAGTATTAGTTTCCAATACACCACTGCAGGTTCAATGTATTCCTTGGACCTTCACATTGACGATGAAACACAGAAATCGCATCGGAATTAAATACAAAAGGCACAATGCCGCTTCAAGTACAAGAATAGAATCTCTTCTTACAGTCGGTGCTTTGAGCATTCCCTGTGAGACCAGTATTAGCTTCGAATACACCACTGCAGGTTCAATGTATTCCTAGGACCTTCACAGTGACGAAGAAACACAGAAATCGCATCGGACTTAAATTCAAAAGGCACAATGCCGTCTTAAGTACAAGAATGGAGACTCTTCTTACAGTCGGTGCCATGAGCATTCCCTGTGAGACCAGTATTGGTTTGCTATACACCACTGCAGGTTCAATGTATTCCTTGGACCTTCACATTGACGATGAAACAATGAAAACGCATCGGAATTAAATACAAAAGGCGCAATGCCACCTTAAGTACAAGAATAGAGACTCTTCTTACAGTCGATGCTTTGAGCAGTCTCTGTGGGACCAGTATTAGTTTCCAATACACCACTGCAGGTTCAATGTATTCCTTGGACCTTCACATTGACGATGAAACACAGAAATCGCATCGGAATTAAATACAAAGGACGCAATGCCGCCTTAAGTACAAGAATAGAGACTCTTCTTACAGTCGGTGTTTTGAGCATTCCCTGTGAGACCAGTTTCAGTTTCCGATACACCAGTGCCGGTTCATTGTATTCCTTGGACATTCACATTGACGATGAAACACAGAAATCGCATCGGAATTAAATACAAAAGGCGCAATGCCGCCTTAAGTACAAGAATAGAGACCCTTCTTACAGTCGGTGCTTTGAGCCTTCCCTGTGAGACCAGTATTAGTTTCTGATACACCACTGCAGGTTCAATGTATTCCTTGGACCTTCACATTGACGATGAAACACAGAAATCGCATCGGAATTAAATACAAAAGGCACAATGCCGCCTTAAGTACAAGAATAGAAACTCTTCTTACAGTCGGTGTTTTGAGCATTCCCTGTGAGACCAGTTTCAGTTTCCGATACACCAGTGCCGGTTCATTGTATTCCTTGGACCTTCACATTGACAATGAAACACAGAAATCACATCGGAATTAAGAATAAAAGGCTCAATGCCGCCTTAAGTACAAGGATAGAGACTCTTCTTACAGTCGGTGCTTTGAGCATTCCCTGTGAGACCAGTATTAGTTTCTGATACACCACTGCAGGTTCAATGTATTCCTTGGACCTTCACATTGACGATGAAACACAGAAATCGCATCGGAATTAAATACAAAAGGCACAATGTCGCCTTAGGTACAAGAATAGAAACTCTTCTTACAGTCGCTGTTTTGAGCATTCCCTGTGAGACCAGTGTTAGTTTCCGCTACACCACTGCAGGTTCAATGTATTCCTTGGTCCTTCATATTGACGATTAAATACAGAATTCGAATCGGAATTAAATACAAAAGGCACAATGCCGCATTAAGTACAAGAATATAGACTCTTCTTACAATCGGTGATTTGAGCATTCCCTGTGAGACCAGTATTAGTTTCCGATACACCACTGCAGGTACAATGTATCCCTTGGACATACACATTGACGATGAAACACAGAAATCGCATCGGAATTAAATACAAAAGTCACAATGCCGCCTTAAGTACAAGAATTGTGACTCTTCTTACAGTCGGTGCTTTGAGCATTCCCTTTGAGACCAGTATTAGTATCCGATACACCACTACAATTTCAATGTATTCCTTCAACCTTCACATTGACGATGAAACACAGAAATCGCATCTGAATTTAATACAAAAGGCACAATGCCGCTTCAAGTACAAGAATAGAAACTCTTCTTACAGTCGGTGCTTTGAGCATTCCCTGTGAGACCAGTATTAGCTTCCGATACACCACTTCAGGTTCAACGTACTCCTAGGACCTTCACATTGACGAAGAAACACAGAAATCGCATCGGACTTAAATTCAAAAGGCACAATGCCGTCTTAAGTACAAGAATGGAGACTCTTCTTACAGTTGGTGCCATGAGCATTCCCTGTGAGACCATTATTGGTTTCCGATACACCACTGCAGGTTCATTGTATTCCTTGGACCTTCACATTGACGATGAAACACAGAAAACGCATCAGAATTAAATACAAAAGGCGCAATGCCACCTTAAGTACAAGAATAGAGACTCATCTTACAGTCGATGCTTTGAGCATTCCCTGTGGGACCAGTATTATTTTCCGATACACCACTGCAGGTTCAATGTATTCCTTGGAGCTTCACATTGACGATGAAACACAGAAATCGCATCGGAATTAAATACAAAAGACGCAATGCCGCCTTATGTACAAGAATAGAGACTCTTCTTACAGTCGGTGCCATGAGCAATCCGTGTGAGACCAGTATTAGTTTCCGATACACCACTGCAAGTTCAATGTATTCCTTGGACATTCACATTGACGATGAAACACAGAAATCGCATCGCAATTAATTACAAAAGGCACAATGCCGTCATAAGTACAAGAATAGAGACTCTTCTTACAGTCGGTGATTTGAGCATTACCTGTGAGACCAGTATTGGATTCCGATATTCCACTGCAGGTACAATGTATTCCTTGGACCATCACATTGACGACGAAACACAGAAATCGCATCGGAATTTAATACAAAAGGTGCAATGCCGCCTTAAGTACAAGAATAGAGACTCTTCTTACAGTCGGTGCTTTAGCATTCCCTGTGAGACCAGTATTAGTTTCCGATACACCACCGCAGGTTCAATGTATTCCTTGGACCTTCACATTGACGATGAAACACTGAAATCGCATCGGAATTAAATACAAAAGACGGAATGCCGCCTTAAGTACAAGAATAGAGACTCTTCTTACTGTCGGTGCTTTGAGCATTCCCTTTGAGACCAGTATTTGTTTCTGATACACCACTGCAGGTTCAATGTATTCCTTGGACCCTCACATTGACGATGAAACACAGAAATCGCATCGAAATTAAATACAAAAGGCACAATGTCGCCTTAGGTACAAGAATAGAAACTCTTCTTACAGTCGCTGTTTTGAGCATTCCCTGTGAGAAGAGTGTTAGTTTCCGCTACACCACTGCAGGTTCAATGTATTCCTTGGTCCTTCATATTGACGATTAAATACAGAATTCGAATCGGAATTTAATACAAATGGCACAATGCCGCCTTAAGAGCAAGAAGAGTGAGAGTTCTTAGAGTCTGTGATTTGATCCTTTCGTGTGAGACCAGTTTTAGTTTCCGATACACCACTGGAGGTGCAATGTATTCGTTGGACCTTCACATTGACGATGAAACACAGAAAACGCATCTGAATTAAATACAAAAGGCGCAATGCCACCTTAAGTACAAGAATAGAGACTCTTCTTACAGTCGATGCTTTGAGCATTCCCTGTGGGACCAGTATTAGTTTCCGATACACCACTGCAGGTTCAATGTATTCCTTGGACCTTCACATTGACGATGAAACACAGAAATCGCATCGGAATTGAATACAAAAGACGCAATTCCGCCTTAAGTACAAGAATAGAGACTCTTCTTACAGTCGGTGTCATGAGCAATCCCTGTGAGACCAGTATTAGTTTCCGATACACCACTGCAGGTTCAATGTATTCCTTGGACCTTCACATTGACGATGAAACACAGAAATCGCATCGGAATTAAATACAAAAGGCGGAATGCCGCCTTAAGTACAAGAATAGAGACTCTTCTTACAGTCGGTGCTTTGAGCATTCCCTGTGAGACCAGTATTAGTTTCTCATACACCACTGCATTTTCAATGTATTCCTTGGACCTTCACATTGACGATGAAACACAGAAATCGCATCGGAATTAATTACAAAAGGCACAAAGCCGTCATAAGTACCAGAATAGGGACTCTTCTTACAGTCGGTGCTTTGAGCATTCCCTGTGAGACCAGTATTAGTTTCCGATACACCACTGCAGGTACAATGTATTCCTTGGACCATCACATTGACGATGAAACACAGAAATCGCATCTGAATTAAATACAAAAGGCAGAATGCCGCTTCAAGTACAAGAATAGAAACTCTTCTTACAGTCGGTTCTTTGAGCATTCCCTGTGAGACCAGTATTAGCTTCCGATACACCACTGCAGGTTCAATGTATTCCTAGGACCTTCACATTGACGAAGAAACACAGAAATCGCATCGGACTTAAATTCAAAAGGCACAATGCCGTCTTAAGTACAAGAATGGAAACTCTTCTTACAGTCGGTGCCATGAGCATTCCCTGTGAGACCAGTATTGGTTTGCGATACACCACTGCAGGTTCAATGTATTCCTTGGACCTTCACATTGACGATGAAACAATGAAAACGCATCGGTATTAAATACAAAAGGCGCAATGCCACCTTAAGTACAAGAATAGAGATTCTTCTTACAGTCGATGCTTTGAGCATTCTCTGTGGGACCAGTATTGGTTTCCAATACACCACTGCAGGTTCAATGTGTTCCTTGGACCTTCACATTGACGATGAAACACAGAAATCGCATCGGAATTAAATACAAAGGACGCAATGCCGCCTTAAGTACAATAATAGAGACTCTTCTTACAGTCGGTGCCATGAGCAATCCCTGTGAGAACAGTATTAGTTTCCGATACACCACTGCAGTTTCAATGTATTCCTTGGACATACACATTGACGATGGAACACTGAAATTACATCGGAATTAAATGCAAAAGGCACAATGCCGCCTTGGGTGCAAGAATAGAGACACTTCTTACAGCCGGTGATTTGAGCTTTCCCTGCGAGACCAGTATTTGTTTCCGATACACCACTGCAGGTTCAATGCATTCCTTGGACCTTCACATTGACGATGAAACACAGAAATCGCATCGGAATTAAATACAGAAGGCACAATGCCGCCTTAAGTACAAGAATAGACACTCTTCTTACAGTCGGTGCTTTGAGCATTCCCTGTGAGGCCAGTATTAGTTTCCGATACACCACTGCAGGTTCAATGTAATCCTAGGACCTTCACATTGACGAAGAAACACAGAAATCGCATCGGAGTTAAATACAAAAGGCACAATGCCGCCTTAAGTACAACAATAGAGACTCTTCTTACTGTGGGTGCGTTGAGCATTCCCTGTGAGACCAGTATTAGTTTCCGATACACCACTGCCGGTTCATTGTATTCCTTGGACATTCACATTGACGATGAAACACAGAAATCGCATCGGAATTAAATACAAAAGGCGCAATGCCGCCTTAAGTACAAGAATAGAGATCCTTCTTACAGTCGGTGCTTTGAGCATTCCCTGTGAGACCAGTATTAGTTTCTGATACACCACTGAAGGTTCAATGTATTCCTTGGACCTTCACATTGACGATGAAACACAAAAATCGCATCGGAATTAAATACAAAACGCACAATGCCGCCTTAAGTACAAGAATAGAAACTCTTCTTACAGTCGGTGTTTTGAGCATTCCCTGTGAGACCAGTTTTAGTTTCCGATACACCAGTGCCGGTTCATTGTATTCCATGGACCTTCACATTGACGATGAAACACAGAAATCACATCGGAATTAAGAATAAAAGGCTCAATGCCGCCTTAAGTACAAGAATAATGACTCTTCATACAGTCGGTGCTTTGACCATTCCCTGTGAGACCAGTATTAGTTTCTGATACACCACTGCAGGTTCAATGTATTCCTTGGACCTTCACATTGACGATGAAACACAGAAATCGCATCGGAATTAAATACAAAAGGCACAATGTCGCCTTAGGTACAAGAATAGAAACTCTTCTTACAGTCGCTGTTTTGAGCATTCCCTGTGAGACCAGTGTTAGTTTCCGCTACACCACTGCAGGTTCAATGTATTCCTTGGTCCTTCATATTGACGATTAAATACAGAATTCGAATCGGAATTAAATACAAAAGGCACAATGCCGCCTTAAGTACAAGAATATAGACTCTTCTTACAATCGGTGCTTTGAGCATTCCCTGTGAGACCAGTATTAGTTTCCGATACACCACTACAATTTCAATGTATTCCTTCAACCTTCACATTGACGATGAAACACAGAAATCGCATCTGAATTAAATACAAAAGGCACAATGCCGCTTCAAGTACAAGAATAGAAACTCTTCTTACAGTCGGTGCTTTGAGCATTCAATGTGAGACCAGTATTAGCTTCCGATACACCACTGCAGGTTCAATGTATTCCTAGGACATTCACATTGACGAAGAAACACAGAAATCGCATCGGACGTAAATTCAAAAGGCACAATGCCGCGTTAAGTACAAGAATGGAGACTCTTCTTACAGTCGGTGCCATGAGCATTCCCTGTGAGACCATTATTGGTTTCCGATACACCACTGCAGGTTCATTGTATTCCTTGGACCTTCACATTGACGATGAAACACAGAAAACGCATCTGAATTAAATACAAAAGGCGCAATGCCACCTTAAGTACAAGAATAGAGACTCATCTTACAGTCGATGCTTTGAGCATTCCCTGTGGCACCAGTATTTGTTTCCGATACACCACTGCAGGTTCAATGTATTCCTTGGACCTTCACATTGACGATGAAACACTGAAATCGCATCGGAATTAAATACAAAAGACGCAATGCCGCATTAAGTACAAGAATAGAGACTCTTCTTACTGTCGGTGCTTTGAGCATTCCCTTTGAGTCCAGTATTAGTTTCTGATACACCACTGCAGGTTCAGTGTATTCCTTGGACCTTCACATTGACGATGAAACACAGAATTCGCATCGGAATTAAATACAAAAGGCACAATGCCGTCTTAAGTACAAGAATAGAGACTCTTCTTACAGTCGGTGCCATGAGCATTCCCTGTGAGATCAGTACTAGTTTCCGATACACCACTGCAGGTTCAATGTATTCCATGGACCTTCACATTGACGATGAAACACAGAAATCGCATCGGAATTAATTACAAAAGGCACAATGCCGTCATAAGTACAAGAATAGAGACTCTTCTTACAGTCGGTGATTTGAGCATTCCCTGTGAGACCAGTATTGGTTTCCGATACACCACTGCTGGTACAATGTATTCCTTGGACCATCACATTGACGATGAAACACAAAAATCGCATCGGAATTTAATACAAAAGGTGCAATGCCGCCTTAAGTACAAGAATAGAGACTCATCTTATAGTCAGTGCTTTACCATTCCCTGTGAGACCAGTGTTAGTTTCCGATACACCACTGCAGGTTCAATGTATTCCTTGGACCTTCACATTGACGTTGAAACACTGAAATCGCATCGTAATTAAATACAAAAGACGCAATGCAGCATTATGTTCAAGAATAGAGACTCTTCTTACTGTCGGTGGTTTGAGCATTCTCTTTGAGACCAGTATTAGTTTCTGATACACCACTGCAGGTTCAATGTATACCTTGGACCTTCACAATGACGATGAAACACAGAAATCGCATCGGAATTATATACAAAAGGCACAATGCCGTCTATTGTACAAGAATAGAGACTCTTCTTACAGTCGGTGCCATGAGCATTCCCTGTGAGACCAGTATTAGTTTCCGATACACCACTGCAGGTTCAATGTATTCCTTGGACCTTCACATTGACGATGAAACACAGAAATCGCATCGGAATTAAATACAAAAGGCGCAATGCCGCCTTAAGTACAAGAATAGAGACTCTTCTTACAGTCGGTGCTTTGAGCATTCCCTGTGAGACCAGTATTAGTTTCCGATACACCACTGCAGGTTCAATGTATTCCTTGGACCTTCATATTGACGATGAAACACAGAAATCGCATCGGAATTAAATACAAAAGGCTCAATGCCGCCTTAAGCACAAGAATAGAGACTCTTCTTACAGTCGGTGCTTTGAGCATTCCCTGTGAGACCAGTATTACTTTCTGATACACCACTGCAGGTTCAATGTATTCCTTGGACCTTCACATTGACAATTAAACACAGAAATGGCATCGGCATTAAGTACAAAAGGCACAATGCCGTCATCAGTACAAGAATAGAGACTCTACTTACAGTCGGTGCTTTGAGCATTCCCTATGAGACCAGAATTAGTTTCAATACACCACTGCAGGTTCAATGTATTCCTTGGACATTCACATTGACGATGAAACCCAGAAATCGCATCGGAATTAAATATAAAAGGCACAATGCCGCCTTAAGAACAAAAATAGAGACTCTTCTTACAGTCGATGCTTTGAGCATTCCCTGTGAGACCAGTATTAGTTTCCGATACACCACTGCAGGTTCAATGTATTCCTTGGACCTTCACATTGACGATGAAACCCAGAAATCACATCGGAAGTAAATACAAAAGGCACAATGCCGTCATCAGTACAAGAATAGAGACTCTTCTTTCAGTCGGTGCTTTGAGCATTCCCTGTGAGACCAGTATTAGTTTCCGATACACCACTGCAGGTTCAATGTATTCCTTGGACATTCACATTGACGATGTAACCCAGAATTCGCATCGGAATTAAATACAAAAGGCGCAATGCCACCTTAAGTACAAGATTAGAGACTCTTCTTACAGTCGAAGCTTTGAGCATTCCCTGTGGGACCAGTATTAGTTTCCGATACACCACTGCAGGTTCAATGTATTCCTGGACCTTCACATTGACGATGAAACACAGAAATCGCATCAGGGTTAAATACAAAAGACGCAATGCCGCCTTAAGTACAAGAATAGAGACCCTCCTTTCAGTCGGTGCTTTGAGCATTCCCTGTGAGACCAGTATTAGTTTCTGATACACCACTGCAGGTTCAATGTATTCCTTGGACCTTCACATTGACGATGAAACACAGAAATCGCATCGGAATTAAATACAAAAGGCAAACTGCATCGTAAGTACAAGAATAGAGACTCTTCTTACAGTCGATGCTTTCAGCATTCCCTGTGAGACCAGTATTAGTTTCCGATACACCACTCCAGATTCGATGTATTCCTTGGACCTTCACATTGACGATGAAACACAGAAATTGCATCGGAATGAAATACAAAAGGCATACTGCCGCGTAAGTACAAGAATAGAGACCCTTCTTACAGTCGGTGCTTTCAGCATTCCCTGTGAGACCAGTAGTAGTTTCCGACACACCTCAGCAGGTCCAATGTATTCCTTGGACCATCACATTGACGATGAAACACAGAAATCGCATCGGAATTAAATACAAAAAGCGCAATGCCCCCTTAAGTACAAGAATAGAGACTCTTCTTACAGTCGGTGCTTTGAGCATTCCCTGTGAGACCAGAATTAGTTTCCGATACACCACTACAGGTTCAATGTATTCCTTGGACATTCACATTGACGATGAAACACAGAAATCCCATCGGAATGAAATACAAAAGGCAAACTGCCGCGTAAGTACAAGAATAGAGACTCTTCTTACAGTCGGTGCTTTCAGCATTCCCTGTGAGACTGGTATTAGTTTCCGATACACCTCAGCAGGTTCAATGTATTCCTAGGACCTTCACATTGACGATGAAACACAGAAATCGCATCGGAATTAAATACAAAAGGCACAATGCCGTCTTAAAAACAGGAATAGAGACTCTTCTTACAGTCGGTGCTTTCAGCATTCCCTGAGAGACCAGTATTAGTTTCCGATACACCTCTGCAGTTTCAATGTATTCCTAGGACCTTCACATTTACGATGATACACAGAAATCGCTTCGGAATTAAATACAACAGGCACAATGCCGTCTTAAGTACAAGAATAGAGACTCTTCTTACAGTCGGTGCTTTCAGCATTCCCTGTGAGACCAGTATTAGTTTCCGATACACCACTGCAGGTTCAATGTATTCCTTGGACCTTCACATTGACGATGAAACACACAAATCACATCGGAATTAAATACAAAAGGCACAATGCCGCATTAAGTACAAGAATAGAGACTCTTCTTAAGGTCGGTGCTTTCAGCATTCCCTGTGAGACCAGTATTAGTTTCTGATACACCTCAGCAGCTTCAATGTATTTCTAGGACCTTCACATTGACGATGAAACACAGAAATCGCATCGGAATTAAATACAAAAGGCGCAATGCCGCCTTAAGTACAAGAATAGAGACTCTTCTTACAGTCGGTGCTTTGAGCATTCCCTGTGAGACCAGAATTAGTTTCCGATACACCACTCCAGGTTCAATGTATTCCTTGGACATTCACATTGACGATGAAACACAGAATTCGCATCGGAATGAAATACAAAATGCAAACTGCCGCGTAAGTACAAGAATAGAGACTGTTCTTACAGTCGGTGCTTTCAGCATTCCCTGTGAGACCAGTATTATTTTCCGATACACCTCAGCAGGTTCAATGTATTCCTAGGAACTTCACATTGACGTTGAAACACAGAAATCGCATCGGAATTAAATACAAAAGGCACAATGTCGCCTTAAGTACAAGAATAGAGACTCTTCTTACAGTCGGTGCTTTGAGCATTCCCTGTGAGACCAGTATTAGTTTCCAATACACCACTCCAGGTTCAATGTATTCCTTGGACATTCACATTGACGATGAAAGACAGAAATCGCATCGGAATGAAATACAAAAGGCAAACTGCCGCGTAAGTACAAGAATAGAGACTCTTCTTACAGTCGGTGTTTTCAGCATTCCCTTTGAGACCAGTATTAGTTTCCGATACACCTCAGCAGGTTCAATGTATTCCTAGGACCGTCACATTGACGATGAAACACAGAAATCGCATCGGAATTAAATACAAAAGGCACAATGTCGACTTAAGTACAAGAATAGAGACTCTTCTGACACTCGGTGTTTTGAGCATTCCCTGTGAGACCACTATTAATTTCCGATACACAACTGCAGGTTCAATGTATTCCTTGGACCTTCACATTGACGATGAAACACTGATTACGCATCGGAATGAAATACAAAAGGCAAACTGCCGCGTAACTACAAGAATAGAGACTCGTCTTACAGTCGGTCCTTTCAGCATTTTCTGTGAGACCAGTATTATTTTCCGATGCACCTCAGCAGGTTCAATGTATTCCTAGGACCTTCACATTGACGATGAAACACAGAAGTCGCATCGGATTTAAATACAAAATGCGCAATGCCGCCTTAAGTACGAGAATAGAGACTCTTCTTACAGTCGCTGCTTTGAGCATTCCCTGTGAGACCAGAATTAGTTTCCGAAACACCACTCCAGGTTCAATATATTCCTCGGACATTCACATTGACGATGAAACACAGAAATCGCATCGGAATGAAATACAAAAGGCAAACTGCCGCGTAAGTACAAGAATAGAGACTCTTTTTACAGTCGGTGCTTTCAGCACTCCTGTGAGACCAGTATTAGTTTCCAATACACCTCAGCAGGTTCAATGTATTCCTAGGACCTTCACATTGACGATGAAACACTGATTACGCATCGGAATTAAATACAAAAGGCGCAATGCCGCCTTAAGTACAAGAATAGAGACTCTTCTTACAGTCGGTGCTTTGAGCATTCCCTGTGAGACCAGTATTAGTTTCTGATACACCTCAGCAGCTTCAATGTATTTCTAGGACCTTCACATTGACGATGAAACACAGAAATCGCATCGGAATTAAATACAAAAGGCGCAATGCCGCCTTAAGTACAAGAATAGAGACTCTTCTTACAGTCGGTGCTTTGAGCATTCCCTGTGAGACCAGAATTAGTTTCCGATACACCACTCCAGGTTCAATGTATTCCTTGGACATTCACATTGACGATGAAACACAGAATTCGCATCGGAATGAAATACCAAAGGCAAACTGCCGCGTAAGTACAAGAATAGAGACTGTTCTTACAGTCGGTGCTTTCAGCATTCCCTGTGAGACCAGTATTATTTTCCGATACACCTCAGCAGGTTCAATGTATTCCTAGGAACTTCACATTGACGTTGAAACACAGAAATCGCATCGGAATTAAATACAAAAGGCACAATGTCGCCTTAAGTACAAGAATAGAGACTCTTCTTACAGTCGGTGCTTTGAGCATTCCCTGTGAGACCAGTATTAGTTTCCGATACACCACTGCCGGTTCAATGTAATCCTATTACTTTCACATTGACGATGAAACACAGAAATCGCATCGGAATTTAATACAAGATGCACAATGTCGCCTTAAGTACAAGAATAGAGACTCTGCTTACAGTCGGTGCTTTGAGCATTCCCTGTGAGACTGGTATTAGTTTCCGATACACCTCAGCAGGTTCAATGTATTCCTTGGACCTTCACATTGACGATGAAACACTGATTACGCATCGGAATGAAATACAAAAGGCAAATTGCCGCGTAACTACAAGAATAGAGACTCGTCTTACAGTCGGTGCTTTCAGCATTTTCTGTGAGACCAGTATTATTTTCCGATGCACCTCAGCAGGTTCAATGTATTCCTAGGACCTTCACATTGACGATGAAACACAGAAATCGCATCGGATTTAAATACAAAATGCGCAATGCCGCCTTAAGTACGAGAATAGAGACTCTTCTTACAGTCGGTGCTTTGAGCATTCCCTGTGAGACCAGAATTAGTTTCCGATACACCACTCCAGGTTCAATGTATTCCTCGGACATTCACATTGACGATGAAACACAGTAATCGCATCGGAATGAAATAAAAAAGGCAAACTGCCGCGTAAGTACAAGAATAGAGACTCTTTTTACAGTCGGTGCTTTCAGCATTCCCTGTGAGAACAGTATTAGTTTCCGATACACCTCAGCAGGTTCAATGTATTCCTAGGACCTTCACATTGACGATGAAACACAGAAATCGCATCTGAATTAAATACAAAAGGCACAATGTCGCCTTAAGTACAAGAATAGAGAATCTCCTTACAGTCGGTGCTTTGAGCATTCCCTGTGAGACCAGTATTAGTTTCCGATACACCACTCCAGGCTCAGTGTATTCCTAGGACATTCACATTAAAGATGAAAGACAGAAATCGCATCGGAATGAAATACAAAACGGAAACTGCCGCGTAAGAACAAGAATAGAGACTCTTCTTACAGTCGGTGCTTTCAGCATTCCCTTGGAGAAAACTATTATTTTCCGATACACCTCAGCAGGTTCAATGTATTCCTAGGACCTTCACATTGACGATGAAACACAGATATCGCATCCGCATTAAATACAAAAGGCACAATGTCGCCTTAGGTATAAGAATAGAGACTTTTCTTACAGTCGGTGCTTTGAGCAATACCTGTGAGACCAGAATTAGTTTCCGATACACCACTCCAGGTTCAATGTATTCCTTGGTCCTTCACATTGACGATGAAACACAGAAGTCGCATCGGAATGAAATACAAAAGGCAAACTGCCGCGTAAGTACACGAATAGAGACTCTTCTTACAGTCGGTGCTTTCAGCATTCCCTGTGAGACCAGTATTAGTTTCCGATACACCTCAGCAGGTTCAATGTATTCCTAGGACCTTCACATTGACGATGAAACACAGAAATCGCATCTGGATTAAATACAAAAGGCACAATGTCGCCTTAAGTACAAGAAGAGAGACTCTTCTTACAGTCGGTGCTTTTAGCATTCCCTGTGAGACCAGTATTAGTTTCCAATACACCACTCCAGGTTCAATGTATTCCTTGGACATTCTCATTGACGATGAAAGACAGAAATCGCATCGGAATGAAATACAAAAGGCAAACTGCCGCGTAAGTACAAGAATAGAGACTCTTCTTACAGTCGGTGTTTTCAGCATTCCCTTTGAGACCAGTATTAGTTTCCGATACACCTCAGCAGGTTCAATGTATTCCTAGGACCGTCACATTGACGATGAAACACAGAAATCGCATCGGAATTAAATACAAAAGGCACTATGTCGACTTAAGTACAAGAATAGAGACTCTTCTGACACTCGGTGTTTTGAGCATTCCCTGTGAGACCAGTATTAATTTCCGATACACAACTGCAGGTTCAATGTATTCCTTGGACCTTCGCATTGACGATGAAACACTGATTACGCATCGGAATGAAATACAAAAGGCAAACTGCCGCGTAACTACAAGAATAGAGACTCGTCTTACAGTCGGTGCTTTCAGCATTTTCTGTGAGACCAGTATTATTTTCCGATGCACCTCAGCAGGTTCAATGTATTCCTAGGACCTTCACATTGACGATGAAACACAGAAGTCGCATCGGATTTAAATACAAAATGCGCAATGCCGCCTTAAGTACGAGAATAGAGACTCTTCTTACAGTCGGTGCTTTGAGCATTCCCTGTGAGACCAGAATTAGTTTCCGAAACACCACTCCAGGTTCAATATATTCCTCGGACATTCACATTGACGATGAAACACAGAAATCGCATCGGAATGAAATACAAAAGGCAAACTGCCGCGTAAGTACAAGAATAGAGACTCTTTTTACAGTCGGTGCTTTCAGCATTCCTGTGAGACTAGTATTAGTTTCCAATACACCTCAGCAGGTTCAATGTATTCCTAGGACCTTCACATTGACGATGACACACTGATTACGCATCGGAATTAAATACAAAAGGCGCAATGCCGCCTTAAGTACAAGAATAGAGACTCTTCTTACAGTCGGTGCTTTGAGCATTCCCTGTGAGACCAGTATTAGTTTCTGATACACCTCAGCAGCTTCAATGTATTTCTAGGACCTTCACATTGACGATGAAACACAGAAATCGCATCGGAATTAAATACAAAAGGCGCAATGCCGCCTTAAGTACAAGAATAGAGACTCTTCTTACAGTCGGTGCTTTGAGCATTCCCTGTGAGACCAGAATTAGTTTCCGATACACCACTCCAGGTTCAATGTATTCCTTGGACATTCACATTGACGATGAAACACAGAATTCGCATCGGAATGAAATACCAAAGGCAAACTGCCGCGTAAGTACAAGAATAGAGACTGTTCTTACAGTCGGTGCTTTCAGCATTCCCTGTGAGACCAGTATTATTTTCCGATACACCTCAGCAGGTTCAATGTATTCCTAGGAACTTCACATTGACGTAGAAACACAGAAATCGCATCGGAATTAAATACAAAAGGCACAATGTCGCCTTAAGTACAAGAATAGAGACTCTTCTTACAGTCGGTGCTTTGAGCATTCCCTGTGAGACCAGTATTAGTTTCCGATACACCACTGCCGGTTCAATGTAATCCTAGGACTTTCACATTGACGATGAAACACAGAAATCGCATCGGAATTTAATACAAGATGCACAATGTCGCCTTAAGTACAAGAATAGAGACTCTGCTTACAGTCGGTGCTTTGAGCATTCCCTGTGAGACTGGTATTAGTTTCCGATACACCTCAGCAGGTTCAATGTATTCCTTGGACCTTCACATTGACGATGAAACACTGATTACGCATCGGAATGAAATACAAAAGGCAAACTGCCGCGTAACTACAAGAATAGAGACTCGTCTTACAGTCGGTGCTTTCAGCATTTTCTGTGAGACCAGTATTATTTTCCGATGCACCTCAGCAGGTTCAATGTATTCCTAGGACCTTCACATTGACGATGAAACACAGAAATCGCATCGGATTTAAATACAAAATGCGCAATGCCGCCTTAAGTACGAGAATAGAGACTCTTCTTACAGTCGGTGCTTTGAGCATTCCCTGTGAGACCAGAATTAGTTTCCGATACACCACTCCAGGTTCAATGTATTCCTCGGACATTCACATTGACGATGAAACACAGTAATCGCATCGGAATGAAATAAAAAAGGCAAACTGCCGCGTAAGTACAAGAATAGAGACTCTTTTTACAGTCGGTGCTTTCAGCATTCCCTGTGAGAACAGTATTAGTTTCCGATACACCTCAGCAGGTTCAATGTATTCCTAGGACCTTCACATTGACGATGAAACACAGAAATCGCATCTGAATTAAATACAAAAGGCACAATGTCGCCTTAAGTACAAGAATAGAGACTCTCCTTACAGTCGGTGCTTTGAGCATTCCCTGTGAGACCAGTATTAGTTTCCGATACACCACTCCAGGCTCAGTGTATTCCTAGGACATTCACATTAAAGATGAAAGACAGAAATCGCATCGGAATGAAATACAAAACGGAAACTGCCGCGTAAGAACAAGAATAGAGACTCTTCTTACTGTCGGTGCTTTCAGCATTCCCTTGGAGAAAACTATTATTTTCCGATACACCTCAGCAGGTTCAATGTATTCCTAGGACCTTCACATTGACGATGAAACACAGATATCGCATCCGAATTAAATACAAAAGGCACAATGTCGCCTTAGGTATAAGAATAGAGACTTTTCTTACAGTCGGTGCTTTGAGCAATACCTGTGAGACCAGAATTAGTTTCCGATACACCACTCCAGGTTCAATGTATTCCTTGGACCTTCACATTGACGATGAAACACAGAAGTCGCATCGGAATGAAATACAAAAGGCAAACTGCCGCGTAAGTACACGAATAGAGACTCTTCTTACAGTCGGTGCTTTCAGCATTCCCTGTGAGACCAGTATTAGTTTCCGATACACCTCATCAGGTTCAATGTATTCCTAGGACCTTCACATTGACGATGAAACACAGAAATCGCATCTGGATTAAATACAAAAGGCACAATGTCGCCTTAAGTACAAGAATAGAGACTCTTCTTACAGTCGGTGCTTTGAGCATTCCCTGTGAGACCAGAATTAGTTTCCGATACACCACTCCAGGTTCAATGTATTCCTCGGACATTCACATTGACGATGAAACACAGAAATCGCATCGGAATGAGATACAAAAGGCAAACTGCCGCGTAAGTACAAGAATAGAGACTCTTTTTACAGTCGGTGCTTTCAGCATTCCTGTGAGACCAGTATTAGTTTCCAATACACCTCAGCAGGTTCAATGTATTCCTAGGACCTGTATTCCTAGGACCTTCACATTGACGATGAAACACAGAAATCTCATCGGAATTAAATACAAAAGGCACAATGCAGTCTTAAGTACAAGAATAGAGACTCTTCTTACAGTCGGTGCTTTCAGCATTCCCTGTGAGACCTGTATTAGTTTCCGATACACCACAGCAGGTTCAATGTATTCCTAGGACATTCACATTGACGATGAAACACAGAAATCGCATCGGAATTAAATACAAAAGGCTCAATGTCGCCTTAAGTACAAGAATAGAGACTCTTCTTACTGTCGGTGCTTTGAGCATTCCCTGTGAGACCAGTATTAGTTTCCGATACACCACTGCAGGTTCAATGTATTCCTTGGACCTTCACATTGACGATGAAACACAGAAATCTCATCGGAATTAAATACAAAAGGCACAATGCCGCATTAAGTACAAGAATAGAGACTCTTCTTACAGTCGGTGTTTAGAGCATTCCCTGTGAGACCAATATTAGTTTCCGATACACCACTGCAGGTACAATGTATTCCTTGGACCTTCACATTGACGTTGAAACACAGAAATCGCATCGGAATTAAATACAAAAGGCACAATGTCGCCTTAAGTACAAGAATAGAGACTCATCTTATAGTCGGTGCTTTGAGCATTCCCTGTGAGACCAGTATTTGTTTGCGATACACCTCAGCAGGTTCAATGTATTCCTAGGACCTTCACGTTGACGATGAAACACTGATTACGCATCGGAATTAAATACAAAAGGCACAATGTCGCCTTAAGTACAAGAATAGGGACTCTTCTTACAGTTGGTGCTTTGTGCTTTCCCTGTGAGACCAGTATTAGTTTCCGATACACCACTGCAGGTTCAATGTATTCCTTGGACCTTCACATTGACGACGAAAAACAGAAATCGCATCGGAATGAAATACAAAAGGTGCAATGCCGCCTTAAGTACAAGAATAGAGACTCTTCTTACAGTCGGTGCTTTGAGCATTCCCTGTGAGACCAGTATTAGTGTCCGATACACCACTGCAGGTCCAATGTATTCCTTGCACCTGCACGTTGACGATGAAACACAGAAATCGCGTCGGAATTAAATACAAAAGGCGCAATGCCGCCTTAAGTACAAGAATAGAGACTCTTCTTACAGTCGGTGCTTTGAGCATTCCCTTTGAGACCAGTAGTAGTTTCTGATACACCACTGCAGGTTCAATGTATTCCTTGGACCTTCACATTGACGATGAAACACAGAAATGTCATCGGAATTAAATACAAAAGGCACAATGCCGTCTTAAGTACAAGAATAGAGACTCTTCTTACAGTCGGAGCTTTCAGCATTCCCTGTGAGACCTGTATTAGTTTCCGATACACCACTCCAGGTTCAATGTATTCCTTGGACATTCACATTGACGATGAAACACAGAAATCGCATCGGAATGAAATACAAAAGGCAAACTGCAGCGTAAGTACAAGAATAGAGACTCTTCTCACAGTCGGTGCTTTCAGCATTCCCTGTGAGACCAGTATTAGTTTCCGATACACCTCAGCAGGTTCAATGTATTCCTAGGACCTTCACATTGACGATGAAACACAGAAATCGCATCTGAATTAAATACAAAAGGCACAATGTCGCCTTAAGTACAAGAATAGAGACTCTCCTTACAGTCGGTGCTTTGAGCATTCCCTGTGAGACCAGTATTAGTTTCCGATACACCACTCCAGGCTCAGTGTATTCCTAGGACATTCACATTAAAGATGAAAGACAGAAATCGCATCGGAATGAAATACAAAAGGGAAACTGCCGCGTAAGTACAAGAATAGAGACTCTTCTTACAGTCGGTGCTTTCAGCATTCCCTTGGAGAAAACTATTATTTTCCGATACACCTCAGCAGGTTCAATGTATTCCTAGGACCTTCACATTGACGATGAAACACAGATATCGCATCCGAATTAAATACAAAAGGCACAATGTCGCCTTAAGTATAAGAATAGAGACTTTTCTTACAGTCGGTGCTTTGAGCAATACCTGTGAGACCAGAATTAGTTTCCGATACACCACTCCAGGTTCAATGTATTCCTTGGACCTTCACATTGACGATGAAACACAGAAGTCACATCGGAATGAAATACAAAAGGCAAACTGCCGCGTAAGTACACGAATAGAGACTCTTCTTACAGTCGGTGCTTTCAGCATTCCCTGTGAGACCAGTATTAGTTTCCGATACACCTCAGCAGGTTCAATGTATTCCTAGGACCGTCACATTGACGATGAAACACAGAAATCGCATCGGAATTAAATACAAAAGGCTCAATGTCGCCTTAAGTACAAGAATAGAGACTCTTCTTACTGTCTGTGCTTTGAGCATTCCCTGTGAGACCAGTATTAGTTTCCGATACACCACTGCAGGTTCAATGTATTCCTTGGACCTTCACATTGACGATGAAACACAGAAATCTCATCGGAATTAAATACAAAAGGCACAATGCCGCATTAAGTACAAGAATAGAGACTCTTCTTACAGGCGGTGTTTAGAGCATTCCCTGTGAGACCAATATTAGTTTCCGATACACCACTGCAGGTTCAATGTATTCCTTGGACCTTCACATTGACGTTGAAACACAGAAATCGCATCGGAATTAAATACAAAAGGCACAATGTCGCCTTAAGTACAAGAATAGAGACTCATCTTATAGTCGGTGCTTTGAGCATTCCCTGTGAGACCAGTATTTGTTTCCGATACACCTCAGCAGGTTCAATGTATTCCTAGGACCTTCACATTGACGATGAAACACTGATTACGCATCGGAATTAAATACAAAAGGCACAATGTCGCCTTAAGTACAAGAATAGGGACTCTTCTTACAGTCGGTGCTTTGTGCTTTCCCTGTGAGACCAGTATTAGTTTCCGATACACCACTGCAGGTTCAATGTATTCCTTGGACCTTCACATTGACGACGAAAAACAGAAATCGCATCGGAATGAAATACAAAAGGTGCAATGCCGCCTTATGTACAAGAATAGAGACTCTTCTTACAGTCGGTGCTTTGAGCATTCCCTGTGAGACCAGTATTAGTTTCCGATACACCACTGCAGGTCCAATGTATTCCTTGCACCTGCACGTTGACGATGAAACACAGAAATCGCGTCGGAATTAAATACAAAAGGCGCAATGCCGCCTTAAGTACAAGAATAGAGACTCTTCTTACAGTCGGAGCTTTCAGCATTCCCTGTGAGACCTGTATTAGTTTCCGATACACCACTCCAGGTTCAATGTATTCCTTGGACATTCACATTGACGATGAAACACAGAAATCGCATCGGAATGAAATACAAAAGGCAAACTGCAGCGTAAGTACAAGAATAGAGACTCTTCTCACAGTCGGTGCTTTCAGCATTCCCTGTGAGACCAGTATTAGTTTCCGATACACCTCAGCAGGTTCAATGTATTCCTAGGACCTTCACATTGACGATGAAACACAGAAATCGCATCTGAATTAAATACAAAAGGCACAATGTCGCCTTAAGTACAAGAATAGAGACTCTCCTTACAGTCGGTGCTTTGAGCATTCCCTGTGAGACCAGTATTAGTTTCCGATACACCACTCCAGGCTCAGTGTATTCCTAGGACATTCACATTAAAGATGAAAGACAGAAATCGCATCGGAATGAAATACAAAAGGGAAACTGCCGCGTAAGTACAAGAATAGAGACTCTTCTTACAGTCGGTGCTTTCAGCATTCCCTTGGAGAAAACTATTATTTTCCGATACACCTCAGCAGGTTCAATGTATTCCTAGGACCTTCACATTGACGATGAAACACAGATATCGCATCCGAATTAAATACAAAAGGCACAATGTCGCCTTAAGTATAAGAATAGAGACTTTTCTTACAGTCGGTGCTTTGAGCAATACCTGTGAGACCAGAATTAGTTTCCGATACACCACTCCAGGTTCAATGTATTCCTTGGACCTTCACATTGACGATGAAACACAGAAGTCACATCGGAATGAAATACAAAAGGCAAACTGCCGCGTAAGTACACGAATAGAGACTCTTCTTACAGTCGGTGCTTTCAGCATTCCCTGTGAGACCAGTATTAGTTTCCGATACACCTCAGCAGGTTCAATGTATTCCTAGGACCTTCACATTGACGATGAAACACAGAAATCGCATCTGGATTAAATACAAAAGGCACAATGCCGCCTTAAGTACAAGAATAGAGACTCTTCTCACAGTCGGTGCTTTTAGCATTCCCTGTGAGACCAGTATTAGTTTCCAATACACCGCTCCAGGTTCAATGTATTCCTTGGACATTCACATTGACGATGAAAGACAGAAATCGCATTGGAATGAAATACAAAAAGCAAACTGCCGCGTAAGTACAAGAATGGAGACTCTTCTTACAGTCGGTGTTTTCAGCATTCCCTTTGAGACCAGTATTAGTTTCCGATACACCTCTGCAGGTTCAATGTATTCCTAGGACCGTCACATTGACGATGAAACACAGAAATCGCATCGGAATTAAATACAAAAGGCAAAATGTCGACTTAAGTACAAGAATAGAGACTCTTCTGACACTCGGTGTTTTGAGCATCCCCTGTGAGACCAGTATTAATTTAAGATACACAACTGCAGGTTCAATGTATTCCTTGGACCTTCACATTGACGATGAAACACTGATTACGCATCGGAATGAAATACAAAAGGCAAACTGCCGCGTAACTACAAGAATGGAGACTCGTCTTACAGTCGGTGCTTTCAGCATTTTCTGTGAGACCAGTATTATTTTCCGATGCACCTCAGCAGGTTCAATGTATTCCTAGGACCTTCACATTGACGATGAAACACAGAAATCGCATCGGATTTAAAAACAAATTGCGCAATGCCGCCTTAAGTACGAGAATAGAGACTCTTCTTGCAGTCGGTGCTTTGAGCATTCCCTGTGAGGCCAGAATTAGTTTCCGATACACCACTCCAGGTTCAATGTATTCCTCGGACATTCACATTGACGATGAAACACAGAAATCGCAACGGAATGAAATACAAAAGGCAAACTGCCGCGTAAGTACAAGAATAGAGACTCTTTTTACAGTCGGTGCTTTCAGCATTCCTGTGAGACCAGTATTAGTTTCCAATACACCTCAGCAGGTTCAATGTATTCCTAGGACCTTCACATTGACGATGAAACACAGAAATCTCATCGGAATTAAATACAAAAGGCACAATGCCGTCTTAAGTACAAGAATAGAGACTCTTCTTACAGTCGGTGCTTTCAGCATTCCCTGTGAGACCTGTATTAGTTTCCGATACACCACAGCAGGTTCAATGTATTCCTATGACCTTCATATTGACGATGAAACACAGAAATCGCATCGGAATTAAATACAAAAGGCTCAATGTCGCCTTAAGTACAAGAATAGAGACTCTTCTTACAGTCGGTGCTTTGAGCATTCCCTGTGAGACCAGTATTAGTTTCCGATACACCACTGCTGGTTCAATATATTCCTTGGACCTTCACATTGACGATGAAACACAGAAATCTCATCGGAATTAAATACAAAAGGCACAATGCCGCAATAAGTACAAGAATAGAGACTCTTCTTACAGTCGGTGTTTAGAGCATTCCCTGTGAGACCAGTATTAGTTTCCGATACACCACTGCAGGTTCACTGTATTCCTTGGACCTTCACATTGACGTTGAAACACAGAAATCGCATCGGAATTAAATACAAAAGGCACAATGTCGCCTTAAGTACAAGAATAGAGACTCATCTTATAGTCAGTGCTTTGAGCAATCCCTGTGATACCAGTATTAGTTTCCGATACACCTCAGCAGGTTCAATGTATTCCTAGGACCTTCACATTGACGATGAAACACAGAAATCGCATCGGAATTAAATACAAAAGGCACAATGTCGCCTTAAGTACAAGAATAGGGACTCTTCTTACAGTCGGTGCTTTGAGCTTTCCCTGTGAGACCAGTATTAGTTTCCGATACACCACTGCAGGTTCAATGTATTCCTTGGACCTTCACATTGACGACGAAAATCAGAAATCGCATCGGAATGAAATACAAAAGGTGCAATGCCGCCTTAAGTACAAGAATAGAGACTCTTCTTACAGTCGGTGCTTTGAGCATTCCCTGTGAGACCTGTATTAGTTTCCGATACACCACTGCAGGTTCAATGTATTCCTTGCACCTACACGTTGACGATGAAACACAGAAATCGCGTCGGAATTAAATACAAAAGGCGCAATGCCGCCTTAAGTACAAGAATAGAGACTCTTCTTCCAGTCGGTGCTTTGAGCATTCCCTTTGAGACCAGTAGTAGTTTCTGATACACCACTGCAGGTTCAATGTATTCCTTGGACCTTCACATTGACGATGAAACACAGAAATCGCATCAGAATTAAATACAAAAGGCGCAATGCCGCCATAAAACAAGAATAGAGGCTCTTCTTACAGTCGGTGCTTTGAGCATTCCCTGTGAGACCAGTATTAGTTTCTGATACACCACTGCAGGTTCAATGTATTCCTGGGACCTTCACATTGACGATGAAACACAGAAATCGCATCGGAATTAATTACAAAAGGCACAATGCCGTCATAAGTACAAGAATAGAGACTCTTCTTACAGTCGGTGCTTTGAGCATTCCCTGTGAGACCAGTATTAGATTCCGATACACCACTGCAGGTTCAATGTATTCCTTGGATCTTCACATTGACGATGAATCACAGAAATCGCATCGGAATTAAATCCAAAAGTGCAATGCCGCCTTAAGTACAAGAATAGAGACTCTTCTTATAGTCGGTGCTTTGAGGATTCCCTGTGAGACCAGTATTAGTATCCGATACACCACTGCAGGTTCAATGTATTCCTTGCACCTTCACATTGGCGATGAAACACAGAAATCGCATCGGAATGAAATACAAAAGGCGCAATGACGCCTTAAGTACAAGAATAGACACTCTTATTACAGTCGGTGCTTTGCGCATTCCCTGTGAGACCAGAATTAGTTTCCGATACACCACTCCAGGTTCGATGTATTCCTTGGACATTCACATTAACGATGAAACACGGATATCGCATCGGAATGAAATAAAAAAGGCAAACTGCCGCGTAAGTACAAGTATAGAGACTCTTCTTACAGTCGGTGCTTTCAGAATTCCCTGTGAGACCAGTATTAGCTTCCGATACACCTCTGCAGGTTCAATGTATTCCTAGGACCTTCACATTGACGGTGAAACACAGAAATCGCATCGGAATTCAATACAAAAGGCACAATGTCGCCTTAAGTACAAGAATACAGACTCTTCTTACAGTCGATGTTTGAGCATTCCCTGTGAGACCAGTATTAGTTTCCGATACACGTCTGCAGGTTCAATGTATTCCTTGGACCTTCACATTGACGATGAAACACAGAAATCGCATCGGAATTAAATACAAAAGGCACAATGCCGTCTTAAGTACAAGAATAGAGACTCTTCTTGCAGTCGGTGCTTTCAGCATTCCCTGTGAGACCAGTATTAGTTTCCGATACACCTCAGCAGGTTCAATGTATTCCTAGGACCTTCACATTGACGATGAAACACAGAAATCGCATCGGAAATAAATACAAAAGGCACAATGCCACCTTAAGTACAAGAATAGAGACTCTTCTTACAGTCGGTGCTTTCAGCATTCCCTGTGAGACCAGTATTAGTTTCCGATACACCACTCCAGGTTCAATGTATTCCTTGGACCTTCACATTGACGTTGAAACACAGAAATCGCATCGGAATTAAATACAAAAGGCGCAATGCCGCCTTAAGTACAAGAATAGAGACTCTTCTTACAGTCGGTGCTTTGAGCATTCCCTGTGAGACCAGTATTGGTTTCCGATACACCACTGCAGGTTCAATGTATTCCTTGCAACTTCACATTGACGATGAAACACAGAAATCGCATCGGAATTAAATACTAAAGGCGCAATGCCGCCTTAAGTACAAGAATAGAGACTCTTCTTACAGTCGGTGCTTTGAGCATTCCCTGTGAGACCAGAATTAGTTTCCGATACACCACTCCAGGTTCAATGTATTCCTTGGACATTCACATTAACGATGAAACACAGATATCGCATCGGAAAGAAATATAAAAGGCAAACTGCCGGGTAAGTACAAGAATAGAGGCTCTTCTTACAGTCGGTGCTTTCAGAATTCCCTGTGAGACCAGTATTAGCTTCCGATACACCACTGCAGGTTCAATGTATTCCTAGGACCTCCAAATTGACGGTGAAACACAGAAATCGCATCGGAATTAAATACAAAAGGCACAATGTCGCCTTAAGTACAAGAATAGAGACTCTTCTTACAGTGTGTGCTTTGAGCATTCCCTGTGAGACCAGTATTAGTTTGCGATACAGCACCGCAGGTTCAATGTATTCCTTGGACCTTCACATTGACGATGAATCACAGAAATCGCATCGGAATTAAATACAAAAGGCACAATGCCGTCTTAAGTACAAGAATAGAGACTCTTCTTACAGTCGGTGCTTTCAGCATTCCCTGTGAGACCAGTATTAGTTTCCGATACAGCTCAGCAGGTTCAATGTATTCCTAGGACCTTCACATTGACGATGAAACACAGAAATCGCATCGGAAATAAATACAAAAGGCACAATGCCACGTTAAGTACAAGAATAGAGACTCTTCCTTCAGTCGGTGCTTTGAGCATTCCCTGTGAGACCAGTATTAGTTTCCGATACACCACTCCAGGTTCAATGTATTCCTTGGACCTTCACATTGACGTTGAAACACAGAAATCACATCGGAATTAAATACAAAAGGCGCATTGACGCATTAAGTACAAGAATAGAGACTCTTCTTACAGTCGGTGCTTTGAGCAATCCCTGTGAGACCAGTATTAGTTTCTGATACACCACTGCAGGTTCAATGTATTCCTTGGACCTTCACATTGACGATGAAACACAGAAATCGCATCGGAATTAATTACAAAAGGCACAATGCCGTCATAAGTACAAGAATAGAGACTCTTCTTACAGTCGGTGCTTTGAGCATTCCCTGTGAGACCAGTATTAGTTTCCGATACACCACTCCAGGTTCAATGTATTCCTTGGACATTCACATTAACGATGAAACACAGATATCGCATCGGAATGAAATATAAAAGGCAAACTGCCGGGTAAGTACAAGAATAGGGGCTCTTCTTACAGTCGGTGCTTTCAGAATTCCCTGTGAGACCAGTATTAGCTTCCGATACACCACTGCAGGTTCAATGTATTCCTAGGACCTTCAAATTGACGGTGAAACACAGAAATCGCATCGGAATTAAATACAAAAGGCACAATGTCGCCTTAAGTACAAGAATAGAGACTCTTCTTACAGTCTGTGCTTTGAGCATTCCCTGTGAGACCAGTATTAGTTTGCGATACAGCACTGCAGGTTCAATGTATTCCTTGGACCTTCACATTGACGATGAAACACAGAAATCGCATCGGAATTAAATACAAACGGCACAATGCCGTCTTAAGTACAAGAATAGAGACTCTTCTTACAGTCGGTGCTTTCAGCATTCCCTGTGAGACCAGTATTAGTTTCCGATACACCTCAGCAGGTTCAATGTATTCCTAGGACCTTCACATTGACGATGAAACACAGAAATCGCATCGGAAATAAATACAAAAGGCACAATGCCACGTAAGTACAAGAATAGAGACTCTTCCTTCAGTCGGTGCTTTGAGCATTCCCTGTGAGACCAGTATTAGTTTCCGATACACCACTCCAGGTTCAATGTATTCCTTGGACCTTCACATTGACGTTGAAACACAGAAATCGCATCGGAATTAAATACAAAGGTCGCAATGCCGCATTAAGTACAAGAATAGAGACTCTTCTTACAGTCGGTGCTTTGAGCAATCCCTGTGAGACCAGTATTAGTTTCTGATACACCATTGCAGGTTCAATGTATTCCTTGGACCTTCACATTGACGATGAAACACAGAAATCGCATCGGAATTAATTACAAAAGGCACAATGCCGTCATAAGTACAATAAGTACAAGAATAGAGACTCTTCTTACAGTCGGTGCTTTGAGCATTACCTGTGAGACCAGAATTAGTTTCCGATACACCACTCCAGGTTCAATGTATTCCTTGGACATTCACATTGACGATGAAACACAGATATCGCATGGGAATGAAATATAAAAGGCTTACTGCCGGGTAAGTACAAGAATAGAGGCTCTTCTTACAGTCGGTGATTTCAGATTTCCCTGTGAGACCAGTATTAGCTTCCGATACACCACTGCAGGTTCAATGTATTCCTAGGACCTTCAAATTGACGGTGAAACACAGAAATCGCATCGGAATTAAATACAAAAGGCACAATGTCGCCTTAAGTACAAGAATAGAGACTCTTCTTACAGTCTGTGCTTTGAGCATCCCTGTGAGACCAGTATTAGTTTGCGATACAGCACTGCAGGTTCAACGTATTCCTTGGACCTTCACATTCACGATGAAACACAGAAATCGCATCGGAATTAAATACAAAAGGCACAATGCCGTCTTAAGTACAAGAATAGAGACTCTTCTTACAGTCGGTGCTTTCAGCATTCCCTGTGAGACCAGTATTAGTTTCCGATACACCTCAGCCGGTTCAATGTATTCCTAGGACCTTCACATTGACGATGAAACACAGAAATCGCATCGGAAATAAATACAAAAGGCACAATGCCACGTTAAGTACAACAATAGAGACTCTTCCTTCAGTCGGTGCTTAGAGCATTCCCTGTGAGACCAGTATTAGTTTCCGATACACCACTCCAGGTTCAATGTATTCCTTGGACCTTCCCATTGACGTTGAAACACAGAAATCGCATCGGAATTAAATACAAAAGGCGCAATGCCGCATTAAGTACAAGAATAGAGACTCTTCTTACAGTCGGTGCTTTGAGCAATCCCTGTGAGACCAGTATTAGTTTCTGATACACCACTGCAGGTTCAATGTATTCCTTGGACCTTCACATTGACGATGAAACACAGAAATCGCATCGGAATTAATTACAAAAGGCACAATGCCGTCATAAGTACAAGAATAGAGACTCTTCTTATAGTCGGTGCTTTGAGCATTCCCTGTGAGACCAGAATTAGTTTCCGATACACATCTGCAGGTTCAATGTATTCCTAGGACCTTCACATTGACGATGAAACACAGAAATCGCATCGGAATTAAATACAAAAGGCACAATGCCGTCTTAAGTACAAGAATAGAGACTCTTCTTGCAGTCGGTGCTTTCAGCATTCCCTGTGAGACCAGTATTAGTTTCCGATACACCTCAGCAGGTTCAATGTATTCCTAGGACCTTCACATTGACGATGAAACACAGAAATCGCATCGGAAATAAATACAAAAGGCACAATGCCACCTTAAGTACAAGAATAGAGACTCTTCTTACAGTCGGTGCTTTGAGCATTCCCTGTGAGACCAGTATTACTTTCCGATACACCACTCCAGGTTTAATGTATTCCTTGGACCTTCACATTGACGTTGAAACACAGAAATCGCATCGGAATTAAATACAAAAGGCGCAATGCCGCATTAAGTACAAGAATAGAGACACTTCTTACAGTCGGTGCTTTGAGCAATCCCTGTGAGTCCTGTATTAGTTTCTGATACACCACTGCAGTTTCAATGTATTCCTTGGACCTTCACATTGATGATGAAACACAGAAATCGCATCGGAATTAATTACAAAAGGCACAATGCCGTCATAAGTACAAGAATAGAGACTCTTCTTACAGTCGGTGCTTTGAGCATTCCCTGTGAGACCAGTATTAGTGTCCGATACACCTCTGCAGGTTCAATGTATTCCTTGGACATTCACATTGACGATGAAACACAGAAATCGCATCGGAATTAAATACAAAAGGCACAATGCCGTCTTTAGTACAAGAATAGATTCTCTTCTTGCAGTCGGTGCTTTTAGCATTCCCTGTGAGACCAGTATTAGTTTCTGGTACACCACTGCAGGTTCAATGTATTCCTTGGACCTTCACATTGACGATGAAACACAGATATCGCATCGGAATTAATTACAAAAGGCACAATGGCGTCATAAGTACAAGAATAGAGACTCTTCTTACAGTCGGTGCTTTGAGCAATCCCTGTGAGACCAGTATTAGTTTCCGATACACCACTGCAGTTTCAATGTATTCCTTAGTCCTTCACATTGACGATGAAACACAGAAATAGCATCGGAATTAAATACAAAAGGTGCAATGCCGCCTTAAGTACAAGAATAGAGACTCTTCTTACAGTCGGTGCTTTGAGCATTCCCTGTGAGACCAGTATTGGTTTCCGATACACCACTGCAGGTTCAATGTATTCCTTGCAACTTCACATTGACGATGAATCACAGAAATCGCATCGGAATTAAATACAAAAGGCGCAATGCCGCCTTAAGTACAAGAATAGAGACTCTTCTTACAGTCGGTGCTTTGAGCATTCCCTGTGAGACCAGAATTAGTTTCCGATACACCACTCCAGGTTCAATGTATTCCTTGGACATTCACATTAACGATGAAACACAGATATCGCATCGGAATGAAATATAAAAGGCAAACTGCCGCGTAGGTACAAGAATAGAGGCTCTTCTTACAGTGGGTGCTTTCAGAATTCCCTGTGAGACCAGTATAAACTTCCGATACACCACTGCAGGTTCAATGTATTCCTAGGACCTTCAAATTGACGGTGAAACACAGAAATCGCATCGGAATTAAATACAAAAGGCACAATGTCGCCTTAAGTACAAGAATAGAGACTCTTCTTACAGTCTGTGCTTTGAGCATTCCCTGTGAGACCAGTATTAGTTTCCGATACACCTCAGCAGGTTCCATGTATTCCTAGGACCTTCACATTGACGATGAAACACAGAAATCGCATCGGAATTAAATACAAAAGGCGCAATGCCGCATTAAGTACAAGAATAGAGACTCTTCTTACAGTCGGTGCTTTGAGCAATCCCTGTGAGACCAGTATTAGTTTCTGATACACCACTGCAGGTTCAATGTATTCCTTGGACCTTCACATTGACGATGAAACACAGAAATCGCATCGGAATTAGTTACAAAAGGCACAATGCCGTCATAAGTACAAGAATAGAGACTCTTCTTACAGTCGGTGCTTTGAGCATTCCCTGTGAGACCAGTATTAGTTTCCGATACACGTCTGCAGGTTCAATGTATTCCTTGGACCTTCACATTGACGATGAAACACAGAAATCGCATCGGAATTAAATACAAAAGGCACAATGCCGTTTTAAGTACAAGAATAGAGACTCTTCTTGCAGTCGGTGCTTTCAGCATTCCCTGTGAGACCAGTATTAGTTTCCGATACACCTCAGCAGGGTCAATGTATTCCTAGGACCTTCACATTGACGATGAAACGCAGAAATCGCATCGGAAATAAATACAAAAGGCACAATGCCACCTTAAGTACAAGAATAGAGACTCTTCTTACAGTCGGTGCTTTGAGCATTCCCTGTGAGACCAGAATTAGTTTCCGATACACCACTCCAGGTTCAATGTATTCCTTGGACATTCACATTAACGATGAAACACAGATATCGCATCGGAATGAAATATAAAAGGCAAACTGCCGGGTAAGTACAAGAATAGGGGCTCTTCTTACAGTCGGTGCTTTCAGAATTCCCTGTGAGACCAGTATTAGCTTCTGATACACCACTGCAGGTTCAATGTATTCCTAGGACCTTCAAATTGACGGTGAAACACAGAAATCGCATCGGAATTAAATACAAAAGGCACAATGTCGCCTTAAGTACAAGAATAGAGACTCTTCTTACAGTCTGTGCTTTGAGCATTCCCTGTGAGACCAGTATTAGTTTGCGATACAGCACTGCAGGTTCAATGTATTCCTTGGACCTTCACATTGACGATGAAACACAGAAATCGCATCGGAATTAAATACAAAAGGCACAATGCCGTCTTAAGTACAAGAATAGAGACTCTTCTTACAGTCGGTGCTTTCAGCATTCCCTGTGAGACCAGTATTAGTTTCCGATACACCTCAGCAGGTTCAATGTATTCCTAGGACCTTCACATTGACGATGAAACACAGAAATCGCATCGGAAATAAATACAAAAGGCACAATGCCACGTTAAGTACAAGAATAGAGACTCTTCCTTCAGTCGGTGCTTTGAGCATTCCCTGTGAGACCAGTATTAGTTTCCGATACACCACTCCAGGTTCAATGTATTCCTTGGACCTTCACATTGACGTTGAAACACAGAAATCGCATCGGAATTAAATACAAAAGGCGCAATGCCGCATTAAGTACAAGAATAGAGACTCTTCTTACAGTCGGTGCTTTGAGCAATCCCTGTGAGACCAGTGTTAGTTTCTGATACACCATTGCAGGTTCAATGTATTCCTTGGACCTTCACATTGACGATGAAACACAGAAATCGCATCGGAATTAATTACAAAAGGCACAATGCCGTCATAAGTACAAGAATAGAGACTCTTCTTACAGTCGGTGCTTTGAGCATTACCTGTGAGACCAGAATTAGTTTCCGATACACCACTCCAGGTTCAATGTATTCCTTGGACATTCACATTGACGATGAAACACAGATATCGCATCGGAATGAAATATAAAAGGCAAACTGCCGGGTAAGTACAAGAATAGAGGCTCTTCTTACAGTCGGTGATTTCAGAATTCCCTGTGAGACCAGTATTAGCTTCCGATACACCACTGCAGGTTCAATGTATTCCTAGGACCTTCAAATTGACGGTGAAACACAGAAATCGCATCGGAATTAAATACAAAAGGCACAATGTCGCCTTAAGTACAAGAATAGAGACTCATCTTACAGTCTGTGCTTTGAGCATTCCCTGTGAGACCAGTATTAGTTTGCGATACAGCACTGCAGGTTCAATGTATTCCTTGGACCTTCACATTGACGATGAAACACAGAAATCGCATCGGAATTAAATACAAAAGGCACAATGCCGTCTTAAGTACAAGAATAGAGACTCTTCTTACAGTCGGTGCTTTCAGCATTCCCTGTGAGACCAGTATTAGTTTCCGATACACCTCAGCAGGTTCAATGTATTCCTAGGACCTTCACATTGACGATGAAACACAGAAATCGCATCGGAAATAAATACAAAAGGCACAATGCCACGTTAAGTACAAGAATAAAGACTCTTCCTTCAGTCGGTGCTTTGAGCATTCCCTGTGAGACCAGTATTAGTTTCCGATACACCACTCCAGGTTCAATGTATTCCTTGGACCTTCACATTGACGTTGAAACACAGAAATCGCATCGGAATTAAATACAAATGGCGCAATGCCGCATTAAGTACAAGAATAGAGACTCTTCTTACAGTCGGTGCTTTGAGCAATCCCTGTGAGACCAGTATTAGTTTCTGATACACCACTGCAGGTTCAATGTATTCCTAGGACCTTCACATTGACGATGAAACGCAGAAATCGCATCGGAAATAAATACAAAAGGCACAATGCCACCTTAAGTACAAGAATAGAGACTCTTCTTACAGTCGGTGCTTTGAGCATTCCCTGTGAGACCAGAATTAGTTTCCGATACACCACTCCAGGTTCAATGTATTCCTTGGACATTCACATTGACGATGAAACACAGATATCGCATCGGAATGAAATATAAAAGGCAAACTGCCGGGTAAGTACAAGAATAGAGGCTCTTCTTACAGTCGGTGATTTCAGAATTCCCTGTGAGACCAGTATTAGCTTCCGATACACCACTGCAGGTTCAATGTATTCCTAGGACCATCAAATTGACGGTGAAACACAGAAATCGCATCGGAATTAAATACAAAAGGCACAATGTCGCCTTAAGTACAAGAATAGAGACTCTTCTTACAGTCTGTGCTTTGAGCATTCCCTGTGAGAGCAGTATTAGTTTGCGATACAGCACTGCAGGTTCAATGTATTCCTTGGACCTTCACATTGACGATGAAACACAGAAATCGCTTCGGAATTAAATACAAAAGGCACAATGCCGTCTTAAGTACAAGAATAGAGACTCTTCTTACAGTCGGTGCTTTCAGCATTCCCTGTGAGACCAGTATTAGTTTCTGATACACCTCAGCAGGTTCAATGTATTCCTAGGACCTTCACATTGACGATGAAACACAGAAATCGCATCGGAAATAAATACATAAGGCACAATGCCACGTTAAGTACAAGAATAGAGACTCTTCCTTCAGTCGGTGCTTTGAGCATTCCCTGTGAGACCAGTATTAGTTTCCGATACACCACTCCAGGTTCAATGTATTCCTTGGACCTTCACATTGACGTTGAAACACAGAAATCGCATCGGAATTAAATACAAAAGGCGCAATGCCGCATTAAGTACAAGAATAGAGACTCTTCTTACAGTCGGTGCTTTGAGCAATCCCTGTGAGACCAGTATTAGTTTCTGATACACCACTGCAGGTTCAATGTATTCCTTGGACCTTCACATTGACGATGAAACACAGAAATCGAATCGGAATTAATTACAAAAGGCACAATGCCGTCATAAGAACAAGAATAGAGACTCTTCTTACAGTCGGTGCTTTGAGCAATCCCTGTGAGTCCTGTATTAGTTTCTGATACACCACTGCAGTTTCAATGTATTCCTTGGACCTTCACATTGATGATGAAACACAGAAATCGCATCGGAATTAATTACAAAAGGCACAATGCCGTCATAAGTACAAGAATAGAGACTCTTCTTACAGTCGGTGCTTTGAGCATTCCCTGTGAGACCAGTATTAGTGTCCGATACACCTCTGCAGGTTCAATGTATTCCTTGGACCTTCACATTGACGATGAAACACAGAAATCGCATCGGAATTAAATACAAAAGGCACAATGCCGTCGTTAGTACAAGAATAGATTCTCTTCTTGCAGTCGGTGCTTTCAGCATTCCCTGTGAGACCAGTACTAGTTTCCGATACACCTCAGCAGGTTCAATGTATTCCTAGGACCTTCACATTGACGACGAAACACAGAAATCGCATCGGAAATAAATTCAAAAGGCACAATGCCACCTTAAGTACAAGAATAGAGACTCTTCTTACAGTCGGTGCTTTGAGCATTCCCTGTGAGACCAGTATTAGTGTCCGATACACCACTCCAGGTTCAATGTATTCCTAGGACCTTCACATTGACGTTGAGACACAGAAATCGCATCGGAATTAAATACAAAAGGCGCAATGCGCCTTAAGTACAAGAATAGAGACTCTTCTTACAGTCGGTGCTTTGAGCATTCCCTGTGAGACCAGTATTAGTTTCTGGTACACCACTGCAGGTTCAATGTATTCCTTGGACCTTCAAATTGACGGTGAAACACAGTAATCGCATCGGAATTAGTTACAAAAGGCACAATGCCGTCATAAGTACAAGAATAGAGACTCTTCTTACAGTCGGTGCTTTGAGCATTCCCTGTGAGACCAGTATTAGTTTCCGATACACGTCTGCAGGTTCAATGAATTCCTTGGACCTTCACATTGACGATGAAACACAGAAATCGCATCGGAATTAAATACAAAAGGCACAATGCCGTTTTAAGTACAAGAATAGAGACTCTTCTTGCAGTCGGTGCTTTCAGCATTCCCTGTGAGACCAGTATTAGTTTCCGATACACCTCAGCTGGTTCAATGTATTCCTAGGACCTTCACATTGACGATGAAACACAGAAATCGCATCGGAAATAAATACAAAAGGCACAATGTCACCTTAAGTACAAGAATAGAGACTCTTCTTACCGTCTGTGCTTTGAGCATTCCCTGTGAGACCAGTATTAGTTTCCGATACACCTCAGCAGGTTCAATGTATTCCTAGGACCTTCACATTGACGATGAAACACAGAAATCGCATCGGAAATAAATACAAAAGGCACAATGTCACCTTAAGTACAAGAATAGAGACTCTTCTTACAGTCTGTGCTTTGAGCATTCCCTGTGAGACCAGTATTAGTTTCCGATACACCTCAGCAGGTTCAATGTATTCCTAGGACCTTCACATTGACGATGAAACACAGAAATCGCATCGGAATTAAATACAAAAGGTGCAATGCCGCATTAAGTACAAGAATAGAGACTCTTCTTACAGTCGGTGCTTTGAGCAATCCCTGTGAGACCAGTATTAGTTTCTGATACACCACTGCAGGTTCAATGTATTCCTTGGACCTTCACATTGACGATGAAACACAGAAATCGCATCGGAATTAGTTACAAAAGGCACAATGCCTTCATAAGTACAAGAATAGAGACTCTTCTTACAGTCGGTGCTTTGAGCATTCCCTGTGAGACCAGTATTAGTTTCCGATACACGTCTGCAGGTTCAATGTATTCCTTGGACCTTCACATTGACGATGAAACACAGAAATCGCATCGGAATTAAATACAAAAGGCACAATGCCGTTTTAAGTACAAGAATAGAGACTCTTCTTGCAGTCGGTGCTTTCAGCATTCCCTGTGAGACCAGTATTAGTTTCCGATACACCTCAGCAGGTTCAATGTATTCCTAGGACCTTCACATTGACGATGAAACACAGAAATCGCATCGGAAATAAATACAAAAGGCACAATGCCACCTTAAGTACAAGAATAGAGATTCTTCTTACAGTCGGTGCTTTGAGCATTCCCTGTGAGACCAGTATTAGTTTCCGATACACCATTCCAGGTTCAATGTATTCCTTGGACATTCACATTGACGTTGAAACACAGAAATCGCATCGGAATTAAATACAAAAGGCGCAATGCCGCCTTAAGTACAAGAATAGAGACTCTTCTTACAGTCGGTGCTTTGAGCATTCCCTGTGAGACCAGTATTAGTTTCCGATACACTACTGCAGGTTCAATGTAATCCTTGCAACTTCACATTGACGATGAAACACAGAAATCGCATCGGAATTAAATACAAAAGGCGCAATGCCGCCTAAAGTACAAGAATAGAGACTCTTCTTACAGTCGGTGCTTTGAGCATTCCCTGTGAGACCAGTATTAGTATCCGATACACCACTCCAGGTTCAATGTATTCCTTGGACATTCACATTGACGATGAAACACAGAAATCGCATCGGAATGAAATACAAAAGGCAAACTGCAGCGTAAGTTCAAGAATGGATACTCTTCTTACAGTCGGTGCTTTCAGCATTCCCTGTGAGACCAGTATTAGTTTCCGATACACCTCAGCAGGTTCAATGTATTCCTAGGACCTTCACATTGACGATCAAACACAGAAATCGCATCGGAATTAAATACAAATGGCACAATGTCGCCTTAAGTACAAGAATAGAGACTCTTCTTACAGTCGGTGCTTTGAGCATTCCCTGTGAGACCAGTATTAGTTTCCGATACACCACTGCAGGTTCAATGTAATCCAAGGACTTTCACATTGACGATGAAACACAGAAATCGCATCGGAATTAAATACAAAATGCACAATGTCGCCTTAAGTACAAGAATAGAGACCACGCTTACAGTCGGTGCTTTGAGCATTCCCTGAGAGACCAGTATTAGTTTCCGATACACCACTCCAGGTTCAATGTATTCCTTGGACATTCACATTGACGATGAAACACAGAAATCGCATCGGAATGAAATACAAAAGGCAAACTGCAGCGTAAGTACAAGAATAGAGACTCTTCTTACAGTCGGTGCTTTCAGCATTCCCTGTGAGACCAGTATTAGTTTCCGATACACCTCAGCAGGTTCAATGTATTCCTAGGACCTTCACATTGACGATGGAACACAGAAATCGCATCTGAATTAAATACGAAAGGCACAATGTCGCCTTAAGTACAAGAATAGAGACTCTCCTTACAGTCGGTGCTTTGAGCATTCCCTGTGAGACCAGTATTAGTTTCCGATACACCACTCCAGGCTCAGTGTATTCCTAGGACATTAACATTAAAGATGAAAGACAGAAATCGCATCGGAATGAAATACAAAAGGCAAACTGCCGCGTAAGTACAAGAATAGAGACTCTTCTTACAGTCGGTGCTTTCAGCATTCCCTTGGAGAAAACTATTATTTTCCGATACACCTCAGCAGGTTCAATGTATTCCTAGGACCTTCACATTGACGATGAAACACAGAAATCGCATCGGAATTAAATACAAAAGGCACAATGTCGCCTTAAGTATAAGAATAGAGACTTTTCTTACAGTCGGTGCTTTGAGCAATACCTGTGAGACCAGAATTAGTTTCCGATACACCACTCCAGGTTCAATGTATTCCTTGGACCTTCACATTGACGATGAAACACAGAAGTCGCATCGGAATGAAATACAAAAGGCAAACTGCCGCGTAAGTACACGACTAGAGACTCTTCTTACAGTCGGTGCTTTCAGCCTTCCCTGTGAGACCAGTATTAGTTTCCGATACACCTCAGCAGGTTCAATGTATTCCTAGGACCTTCACATTGACGATGAAACACAGAAATCGCATCTGGATTAAATACAAAAGGCACAATGTCGCCTTAAGTACAAGAATAGAGACTCTTCTTACAGTCGGTGCTTTGAGCATTCCCTGTGAGACCAGTATTAGTTTCCAATACACCACTCGAGGTTCAATGTATTCCTTGGAAATTCACATTGACGATGAAAGACAGAAATCGCATCGGAATGAAATACAAAAGGCAACCTGCCGCGTAAGTACAAGAATAGAGACTCTTCTTACAGTCGGTGTTTTCAGCATTCCCTTTGAGAGCAGTATTAGATTCCGATACACCTCAGCAGGTTCAATGTATTCCTAGGACCTTCACATTGACGATGAAACACAGAAATCGCATCGGAATTAAATACAAAAGGCTCAATGTCGCCTTAAGTACAAGAATAGAGACTCTTCTTACAGTCGGTGCTTTGAGCATTCCCTGTGAGACCAGTATTAGTTTCCGATACACCACTGCATGTTCAATATATTCCTTGGACCTTCACATTGACGATGAAACACAGAAATCTCATCGGAATTAAATACAAAAGGCACAATGCCGCATTAAGTACAAGAATAGAGATTCATCTTACAGTCGGTGTTTAGAGCATTCCCTGTGAGACCAGTATTAGTTTCCGATACACCACTGCAGGTTCAATGTATTCCTTGGACCTTCACATTGACGACGAAAAACAGAAATCGCATCGGAATGAAATACAAAAGTGCAATGCCGCCTTAAGTACAGGAATAGAGACTCTTCTTACAGTCGGTGCTTTGAGCATTCCCTTTGAGAACAGTAGTAGTTTCTGATACACCACTGCAGGTTCAATGTATTCCTTGGACCTTCACATTGACGATGAAACACAGAAATCGCATCGGAATTAAACACAAAATGCGCAATGCCGCCTTAAGTACAAGAATAGAGGCTCTTCATACAGTCGGTGCTTTGAGCATTCCCTGTGAGACCAGTATTAGTTTCTGATACACCACTGCAGGTTCAATGTATTCCTGGGACCTTCACATTGTCGATGAAAGACAGAAATCGCATCGGAATTAATTAGAAAAGACACAATGCCGTCATAAGTACAAGAATAGAGACTCTTCTTACAGTCGGTGCTTTGAGCATTCCCTGTGAGACCAGTATTAGATTCCGATACACCACTGCAGGTTCAATGTATTCCTTGGAACTTCACATTGACGATGAAACACAGAAATCGCTTCGGAATTAAATACAAAAGGTGCAATGCTGCCTTAAGAACAAGAATAGAGACTCTTCTTACAGTCGGTGCTTTGAGCATTCCCTGTGAGACTAGTATTAGTTACCGATACACCACTGCAGGTTCAATGTATTCCTTGCACCTTCACATTGGCGATGAAACACAGAAATCGCATCGGAATTAAATACAAAAGGCGCAATGACGCCTTAAGTACAAGTATAGACACTCTTCTTACAGTCGGTGCTTTGAGCATTCCCTGTGAGACCAGAATTAGTTTCCGATACACCACTCCAGGTACAATGTATTCCTTGGACATTCACATTAACGATGAAACACGGATATCGCATTGGAATGAAAATAAAAAGGCAAACTGCCGCGTGAGTACAAGAATAGAGACTCTTCTTACAGTCGGTGCTTTCAGAATTCCCTGTGAGACCAGTATTAGCTTCCGATACACCTCTGCAGGTTCAATGTATTCCTAGGACCTTCACATTGACGGTGAAACACAGAAATCGCATCGGAATTCAATACAAAAAGCACAATGTCGCCTTAAGTACAAGAATAGAGACTCTTCTTACAGTCGATGCTTTGAGCATTCCCTGTGAGACCAGTATTAGTTTCCGATACACCACTCCAGGTTCAATGTATTCCTTGGACCTTCACATTGACGTTGAAACACAGAAATCGCATCGGAATTAAATACAAAAGGCTCAATGCCGCCTTAAGTACAAGAATAGAGACTCTTCTTACAGTCGGTGTTTTGAGCATTCCCTGTGAGACCAGTATTAGTTTCTGATACACCACTGCAGGTTCAATGTGTTCCTTGGACCTTCACATTGACGATGTGTTGTGTCGGTATCTGGGCCGACACCGTGAAGTTGAGATGGCTGAAAATGCAAGCTACACTAACGCTGTAGCCGATAGGGCACGCAAGGCTAACGCAGACGGGCGTGAAGTCTGGAACATGAGAACTTATAAATGAATAAGAAGAAAAGTATGTAGATGCTTATTACTTATCTTTTTATTAGTCCTTGGAATACATCTCTCTTGACTACTCGTAAGCTATAGGCACTGATACAAATGGCGCCTTGCTAGTTCGTAGCCATTAACTTAGCTGATGGCTATTCTGTCTCTCGGCTAATGAGAGAGAAAGGCTTCGTACATCTGGTCGGTAGCTAGGTTCTCGTACAACTGGGGCGAGTGCTCTCTCGTATCACGAGACCTGCCTTGGTGGTGGCGCTAGGTCTGCGATTACACAGTGGCGACACGCGGGTCCGACATGTACTAAATGGACCGCGGCCGATTTAAGCTACCACCTAGCAAGTGTGGTGTCTGGCGGTGACACCACATTCCTCCCCCGCAAATCGGCGAACGGTCGTGTGATGAGGCTTCCGCCCGCCGTGGGGAGGACCACATGTTGACGTATGCGATGGGGTGGGGAGCCTAACAACAGGCGAGGCTGTGTCACCCGCACCCGGCCATACGGTCCGAGGGGAGCTAGGAAACGCCTGAAAAACTAGTCCAGGGTGCACGTCAACATGCGGTGTATGCGCCCGTAAAGAGACAGGAGTGACCGAAGGATCAACCTCCATTGCGTTGGGGTAGCCGACGCGCGATGACGTCATGTGGTCCGGAGCGGGCGGGAGTTCCATGGCGGAGGACAGCTGGTCACGGGAAGCGATCGGCGGCGCGTGACCCTGGGAGGCGCTTGGCGGCTGCAACGAAGCGTCGAATGCGGGCGGCGCCGGCGGGAGAACAAGCGGCGGCGGCGGCGGCTGCTGCTGCTGCTGCGGCGGCGGCGGCGCGTCGCCATGGGGCAAAATGGAAGGCATCGTCGGTAACACCTGGGGATGAGGCGAGCCAGTAGATGGGTCCCCAGGGCGCTGACCGGACGGCACCGTCGCTGAAAGCGGACGGGGAGCGGCAGAACCCAAGCGACGACAGAGGCGCAGCTGATTGAGATGCCGACGCACCTCACCAGAGGCCCCCAAAACCAAATACATCGCGCGGCCTAGGCAGCGAAGAATGCGCCCTGCGAGCCAACGCCGTGAACCTCGATAGTTGCGATAAAATACAACGTCGCCTGGAGCAAAAGCAGGAGTCTGCCGCTGCACAGGAACCTGATGCGGCGGATGCAGCAAAGACATCAAGGTGCGATGAGGACGACCGTGGAGCAACTCAGCCGGCGAGCGACCATCTCGGGGCTGAGAGCGATACGAAGACAAAAAGAGCAACAATGCGTCCTCCCGAGAATGCGACTCTTTCAATTTCAACATCTGTGACTTGAAAGTCCGGACCAATCGTGCAGCGGCACCGTTGGACTGAGGCGAAAACGGCGCGGATGTCAGATGTTGAATACCATTGGCCTGGCAGAATGACTGAAATTCTGCGGACATGAATTGTGGGCCATTGTCGGAAACAATAGTCTGCGGAAGACCTTCAATGCAAAAGATAGCAGACAACGCTTGGATGGTGGCGGAGGACGTCGTGGAAGACATCCGGACAACAAAAGGAAAATTACTGAAGGCATCGACCAGAACCAACCATCGAGCATTCCAGAATGGACCAGCAAAATCAATGTGCAAGCGTTGCCAAGGGGAAGTGGCTTTTGGCCACGCAAAGACTTTCCGCGGCGGTGCGGACTGTTGTTCGGCACACGCCGGGCACGAAGAACACATATTCGTAATCGCAGCATCGATTCCGAACCAAGTACAGTGCTGACGAGCAAGTTGTTTCGTTCGCACTATACCCCAATGTCCTTGGTGAAGAAGCCGTAAAACAGAGGACTGTAACGAACGTGGGACCACGACTCTGGACTGATCATTATCAGAACGCAACAACAAAACACCACGTCGAACAAAAAGTCTCTCCTTGTGAGCAAAAAATCGGCGAATCAACGGATCCTCGATCCGAGACTTTGACAAAGGCCATTGCGTAGCAACAAAACGTAAAACAGTAGCAAGGACAGGGTCAGCAGCTGTGGCTGTAGCGACACGACGAAAATCAATCGGAAACGATGCGACCACTTCATCGGTTTCCGAATCAATGAACATGCAAGCAAGTTCGGAAGAATCGAATGCTTTATCCTCAGCAACAGGCAAACGGGACAACGCATCGGCGTTTCCGTGCTTAGCAGTGGACCGATACAAGATATCGTAGCGGTACTGCGAGAGGAAAATAGACCAGCGAATGAATTTCTGCGCTGTACGTGGAGGTACAGGCTTGGTCGGATGAAAAAGCGATGTCAAAGGTTTGTGGTGTGTGATGATGGTAAAGTGACGACAATACAAGAAATCATGGAACTTAGTAACACCAATTACGAGAGCCAAAGCTTCTTTCTCTATCTGGAATAATTTCTTTGCGCAGACGAGAGCAATTTGGACGCAAAGGCAATAGGGCGATCATGGGAGCCAACTTTGTGCGCAAGCACAGCACCGATCCCGAAATCCGATGCATCTACCATCAACAAAAGGGGTTTCTGGGGATCGAATGGCGTAAGGCAAGTATTAGAAAGCAACGCCGATTTCAACTGGCGAAAGGCGCGTTCGCATTCCGTCGTCCAGAGAACGGAACACCTTTACGGCGTAAGCGATGAAGCGGAGCTGAAATGGAAGAGGCATTGCGCACAAATTTATTGTAATAATTAATTTTACCCAACACACTCTGTAGCTGTTTCACATTTTGAGGGGAAGGCAATTCTTGTATGGCACGGAGGTGCTCTGGACTCGGATGTATGCCTTGGGCATTAATGACATGTCCCAGGTATGGTAAGTCACGAGCAAAAAACACACATTTGTCCTTCCTCAAGCGAAGACCATTTTGCCGCAAGACCTGAAATAATGTTCGTAAGTTCGCAAGATGATCTTCTTCTGTCTGTCCGGAGATCACTATATCGTCCAGATAGTTTGCTGCAGTAGGGACCGACGCACAAATAGTTTGTAAATATTGCTGAAACAAGGCAGGGGCGGATGCACACCCGAATGGCAGTCTTTTGAAGCGGTACAATCCAAGATGCGTGTTAACCACCAATACGCGCTGGGATTCGTCGTCCACCGGTATTTGCAAGTACGCATCGGCTAGGTCCAACTTTGAAAAATATTTTCCCGGGCACAGTTTAGCAAAAAGATGTTCCGGGCGGGGCAAAGGAAAAGTAGCAGTCACTAGCTGTGGATTCACTGTGGCCTTGAAGTCCACGCAAAGTCTCAATTTTCCGGAAGGTTGTGGCAAAATTACTAAGGGTGAGGCCCAGAGAGAAGCTTGCACACGTTCAATTACACCCTGTGATTCGAGATCGTGTAACGTTCTTGCGACCTCATCACGCAATGCGTGGGGAACATTGCGCGCCCTGAAAAATTTCGGTTGCGCGTTTACCTTCAGTTCTAAATGTGCTTCATAGTTTTGAGCGCAACCTAAGCCCGGTGCAAAAATGTCTGCAAATTCGTCACACAGCCGAGAAACACTGTCTGTAGGCACAGTCTGATTCACTGATAGCACCTGATTTACAATAGACATGTTAAACAACTGAAATGAATCTAGACCAAACAAGTTCACTGCAGAAGAAGAACGAAGAACGTAAAATGACACAAGTTTTGTTTGTCCCTTGTATGTTGCAAGAAGGCTGCACTGTCCTAACACAGGAATTGCCTGTCCGGAATATGTAGTTAGATTAACATTTGCGGAACGCAACGGAGGTTTGCCCAGTTGTTTGTACGTGTCATGATTGAGCAATGAAACTGCAGCTCCGGTATCGAGCTGGAATGGTATCACTTTGCCTTCAAAGTCTAAGTCCACAAAAAGTTTATTGTCCTGCTGACGACAAAAGCGACTGTTTTGAGCAATTGGAACAGACACTGGTACAGAATCACTTGCTAATTGACGTGATTTCCGGCGACGTCGACACACAGTTTGTGTGGGACGAACACAGTCACTGTTAGAGAAAGTGTCACTGGACGAAGCGGAATTAACGACATGAATGTCCATAGGCGAAGGTCCACGAGCCTGAGTGTCCTTGGTTCGATTCCGGCGCGAAGCAAAGGGCCTGGAATGATTGTGATTGTCTGATCTGAGCTTTGTCTGGCAAACACTTTGAACATGTCCTTTTTTATTGCAGAAAAAGCAAATAGCTTGGCGTGACGGGCAATGTTCACGCGAATGTCTAGTAGCACACCGCGGGCATGATTTCACTGCATTTGTGTGCTGGCGCGGCACACCAGGCTTAGCACGCGGCGGCCGCTGTGTCGACGTGCGCAAGGCCCGGTTACCGGGCCGCGCAGCGCGTCCAGCGGGCCGGTTAATGTTTCACACGGCTGGCGAAGTTTCAAAAGATGCCTGAGCACAGTCAAGTGTGTCCTGTCTATCCAATATGTCTATCACTTGTTGAAGGGAGGGATTAACTAGTTTCAAAATTTGCTCCCGTATGCGAACATCAGAAACGTTCTGTGCAATTGCATCACGCACCATTGTATCTGAATAAGAAAGACCACAGTCACATTCAAAGGCACAGTCCCTAGTAAGTCCTTGCAATGTTGCTACCCACTCCCTATTAGTTTGACCGGCTGTACGTTTTGTACGAAAGAACGTATACCGTTTTGCAACCACATTAACTGTTTCACAATTTCACTATCACACGGTATGTGGACACACCGACACAAGAAAGCAAAAACGGCTGCCGCTCTTTACCTTGAATTCTGTAGGCTGCTAGATGAAAGTTGAACTGGCGAGACCACTCGTGCCAGGTCTCATCGGCTGCCACGTATGGTCGAAAGGGAGGTGCAACAGCGTTTAGTGGCAGCGGTAGCGAAGAAGCGGCGGCGGCCGCATCGGTTTGAATGGTACGTTGACCCTGGACGAGCTGTCCAAGGGCATCCAGTAACGCCTGCGTCTGCTGATTCTGCAAGCGATAAAATTCGGACAGTACATCTGGAGAATGTGGCGAAGCCATGACACAATTAAATGTAAGCAATCAAAAAGAACACTTTTATCTCGTCGCCAATGTTGTGTCGGTATCTGGGCCGACACCGTGAAGTTGAGATGGCTGAAAATGCAAGCTACACTAACGCTGTAGACAATAGGGCACGCAAGGCTAACGCAGACGGGCGTGAAGTCTGGAACATGAGAACTTATAAATGAATAAGAAGAAAAGTATGTAGATGCTTATTACTTATCTTTTTATTAGTCCTTGGAATACATCTCTCTTGAATACTCGTAAGCTATAGGCACTGATACAAATGGCGCCTTGCTAGTTCGTAGCCATTAACTTAGCTGATGGCTATTCTGTCTCTCGGCTAATGAGAGAGAAAGGCTTCGTACATCTGGTCGGTAGCTAGGTTCTCGTACAACTGGGGCGAGTGCTCTCTCGTATCACGAGACCTGCCTTGGTGGTGGCGCTAGGTCTGCGATTACACAGTGGCGACACGCGGGTCCGACATGTACTAAATGGACCGCGGCCGATTTTAGCTACCACCTAGCAAGTGTGGTGTCTGGCGGTGACACCACACGATGAAACACAGAAATCGCATCGGAATTAATTACAAAAGGCACAATGCCGTCATAAGTACAAGAATTGAGACTCTTCTTACAGTCGGTGCTTTGAGCATTCCCTGTGAGACCAGTATTAGTTTCCGATACACCACTGCAGGTTCAATGTATTCCTTAGTCCTTCACATTGACGATGAAACACAGAAATAGCATCGGAATTAAATACAAAAGGTGCAATGCCGCCTTAAGTACAAGAATAGAGACTCTTCTTACAGTCGGTGCTTTGAGCATTCCCTGTGAGTCCAGTATTAGTTTCCGATACACCACTGCAGGTTCAATATATTCCTTGCAACTTCACATTGACGATGAAACACAGAAATCGCATCGGAATTAAATACAAAAGGCGCAATGCCGCCTTAAGTACATGAATAGAGACTCTTCTTACAGTCGGTGCTTTGAGCATTCCCTGTGAGACCAGAATTAGTTTCCGATACACCACTCCAGGTTCAATGTATTCCTTGGACATTCACATTAACGATGAAACACAGATATCGCATCGGAATGAAATATAAAAGGCAAACTGCCGCGTAAGTACAAGAATAGAGGCTCTTCTTACAGTCGGTGCTTTTAGAATTCCCTGTGAGACCAGTATTAGCTTCCGATACACCACTGCAGGTTCAATGTATTCCTAGGACCTTCAAATTGACGGTGAAACACAGAAATCGCATCGGAAATAAATACAAAAGGCACAATGCCACCTTAAGTACAAGAATAGAGACTCTTCCTTCAGTCGGTGCTTTGAGCGTTCCCTGTGAGACCAGTATTAGTTTCCGATACACCACTCCAGGTTCAATGTATTCCTTGGACCTTCACATTGACGTTGAAACACAGAAATCGCATCGGAATTAAATACAAAAGGCGCAATGCCGCATTAAGTACAAGAATAGAGACTCTTCTTACAGTCGGTGCTTTGAGCAATCCCTGTGAGACCTGTATTAGTTTCTGATACACCACTGCAGGTTCAATGTATTCCTTGGACCTTCACATTGACGATGAAACACAGAAATCGCATCGGAATTAGTTACAAAAGGCACAATGCCGTCATAAGTACAAGAATAGAGACTCTTCTTACAGTCGGTGCTTTGAGCATTCCCTGTGAGACCAGTATTAGTTTCCGATACACGTCTGCAGGTTCAATGTATTCCTTGGACCTTCACATTGACGATGAAACACAGAAATCGCATCGGAATTAAATACAAAAGGCACAATGCCGTTTTAAGTACAAGAATAGAGACTCTTCTTGCAGTCGGTGCTTTCAGCATTCCCTGTGAGACCAGTATTAGTTTCCGATACACCTCAGCAGGTTCAATGTATTCCTAGGACCTTCACATTGACGATGACACACAGAAATCGCATCGCAAATAAATACAAAAGGCACAATGCCACCTTAAGTACAAGAATAGAGATTCTTCTTACAGTCGGTGCTTTGAGCATTCCCTGTGAGACCAGTATTAGTTTCCGATACACCATTCCAGGTTCAATGTATTCCTTGGACATTCACATTGACGTTGAAACACAGAAATCGCATCGGAATTAAATACAAAAGGCGCAATGCCGCCTTAAGTACAAGAATAGAGACTCTTCTTACAGTCGGTGCTTTGAGCATTCCCTGTGAGACCAGTATTAGTTTCCGATACACTACTGCAGGTTCAATGTAATCCTTGCAACTTCACATTGACGATGAAACACAGAAATCGCATCGGAATTAAATACAAAAGGCGCAATGCCGCCTAAAGTACAAGAATAGAGACTCTTCTTACAGTCGGTGCTTTGAGCATTCCCTGTGAGACCAGTATTAGTATCCGATATACCACTCCAGGTTCAATGTATTCCTTGGACATTCACATTGACGATGAAACACAGAAATCGCATCGGAATGAAATACAAAAGGCAAACTGCAGCGTAAGTTCAAGAATAGATACTCTTCTTACAGTCGGTGCTTTCAGCATTCCCTGTGAGACCAGTATTAGTTTCCGATACACCTCAGCAGGTTCAATGTATTCCTAGGACCTTCACATTGACGATCAAACACAGAAATCGCATCGGAATTAAATACAAATGGCACAATGTCGCCTTAAGTACAAGAATAGAGACTCTTCTTACAGTCGGTGCTTTGAGCATTCCCTGTGAGACCAGTATTAGTTTCCGATACACCACTGCAGGTTCAATGTAATCCAAGGACTTTCACATTGACGATGAAACACAGAAATCGCATCGGAATTAAATACAAAATGCACAATGTCGCCTTAAGTACAAGAATAGAGACCACGCTTACAGTCGGTGCTTTGAGCATTCCCTGAGAGACCAGTATTAGTTTCCGATACACCACTCCAGGTTCAATGTATTCCTTGGACATTCACATTGACGATGAAACACAGAAATCGCATCGGAATGAAATACAAAAGGCAAACTGCAGCGTAAGTACAAGAATAGAGACTCTTCTTACAGTCGGTGCTTTCAGCATTCCCTGTGAGACCAGTATTAGTTTCCGATACACCTCAGCAGGTTCAATGTATTCCTAGGACCTTCACATTGACGATGGAACACAGAAATCGCATCTGAATTAAATACGAAAGGCACAATGTCGCCTTAAGTACAAGAATAGAGACTCTCCTTACAGTCGGTGCTTTGAGCATTCCCTGTGAGACCAGTATTAGTTTCCGATACACCACTCCAGGCTCAGTGTATTCCTAGGACATTAACATTAAAGATGAAAGACAGAAATCGCATCGGAATGAAATACAAAAGGCAAACTGCCGCGTAAGTACAAGAATAGAGACTCTTCTTACAGTCGGTGCTTTCAGCATTCCCTTGGAGAAAACTATTATTTTCCGATACACCTCAGCAGGTTCAATGTATTCCTAGGACCTTCACATTGACGATGAAACACAGAAATCGCATCGGAATTAAATACAAAAGGCACAATGTCGCCTTAAGTATAAGAATAGAGACTTTTCTTACAGTCGGTGCTTTGAGCAATACCTGTGAGACCAGAATTAGTTTCCGATACACCACTCCAGGTTCAATGTATTCCTTGGACCTTCACATTGACGATGAAACACAGAAGTCGCATCGGAATGAAATACAAAAGGCAAACTGCCGCGTAAGTACACGACTAGAGACTCTTCTTACAGTCGGTGCTTTCAGCATTCCCTGTGAGACCAGTATTAGTTTCCGATACACCTCAGCAGGTTCAATGTATTCCTAGGACCTTCACATTGACGATGAAACACAGAAATCGCATCTGGATTAAATACAAAAGGCACAATGTCGCCTTAAGTACAAGAATAGAGACTCTTCTTACAGTCGGTGCTTTGAGCATTCCCTGTGAGACCAGTATTAGTTTCCAATACAATACTCGAGGTTCAATGTATTCCTTGGAAATTCACATTGACGATGAAAGACAGAAATCGCATCGGAATGAAATACAAAAGGCAAACTGCCGCGTAAGTACAAGAATAGAGACTCTTCTTACAGTCGGTGTTTTCAGCATTCCCTTTGAGAGCAGTATTAGATTCCGATACACCTCAGCAGGTTCAATGTATTCCTAGGACCTTCACAATGACGATGAAACACAGAAATCGCATCGGAATTAAATACAAAAGGCTCAATGTCGCCTTAAGTACAAGAATAGAGACTCTTCTTACAGTCGGTGCTTTGAGCATTCCCTGTGAGACCAGTAATAGTTTCCGATACACCACTGCAGGTTCAATATATTCCTTGGACCTTCACATTGACGATGAAACACAGAAATCTCATCGGAATTAAATACAAAAGGCACAATGCCGCATTAAGTACAAGAATAGAGATTCTTCTTACAGTCGGTGTTTAGAGCATTCCCTGTGAGACCAGTATTAGTTTCCGATACACCACTGCAGGTTCAATGTATTCCTTGGAACTTCACATTGACGATGAAACACAGAAATCGCTTCGGAATTAAATACAAAAGGTGCAATGCTGCCTTAAGAACAAGAATAGAGACTCTTCTTACAGTCGGTGCTTTGAGCATTCCCTGTGAGACTAGTATTAGTTACCGATACACCACTGCAGGTTCAATATATTCCTTGCACCTTCACATTGGCGATGAAACACAGAAATCGCATCGGAATTAAATACAAAAGGCGCAATGACGCCTTAAGTACAAGTATAGACACTCTTCTTACAGTCGGTGCTTTGAGCATTCCCTGTGAGACCAGAATTAGTTTCCGATACACCACTCCAGGTACAATGTATTCCTTGGACATTCACATTAACGATGAAACACGGATATCGCATTGGAATGAAAATAAAAAGGCAAACTGCCGCGTGAGTACAAGAATAGAGACTCTTCTTACAGTCGGTGCTTTCAGAATTCCCTGTGAGACCAGTATTAGCTTCCGATACACCTCTGCAGGTTCAATGTATTCCTAGGACCTTCACATTGACGGTGAAACACAGAAATCGCATCGGAATTCAATACAAAAAGCACAATGTCGCCTTAAGTACAAGAATAGAGACTCTTCTTACAGTCGATGCTTTGAGCATTCCCTGTGAGACCAGTATTAGTTTCCGATACACCACTCCAGGTTCAATGTATTCCTTGGACCTTCACATTGACGTTGAAACACAGAAATCGCATCGGAATTAAATACAAAAGGCTCAATGCCGCCTTAAGTACAAGAATAGAGACTCTTCTTACAGTCGGTGTTTTGAGCATTCCCTGTGAGACCAGTATTAGTTTCTGATACACCACTGCAGGTTCAATGTGTTCCTTGGACCTTCACATTGACGATGTGTTGTGTCGGTATCTGGGCCGACACCGTGAAGTTGAGATGGCTGAAAATGCAAGCTACACTAACGCTGTAGCCGATAGGGCACGCAAGGCTAACGCAGACGGGCGTGAAGTCTGGAACATGAGAACTTATAAATGAATAAGAAGAAAAGTATGTAGATGCTTATTACTTATCTTTTTATTAGTCCTTGGAATACATCTCTCTTGACTACTCGTAAGCTATAGGCACTGATACAAATGGCGCCTTGCTAGTTCGTAGCCATTAACTTAGCTGATGGCTATTCTGTCTCTCGGCTAATGAGAGAGAAAGGCTTCGTACATCTGGTCGGTAGCTAGGTTCTCGTACAACTGGGGCGAGTGCTCTCTCGTATCACGAGACCTGCCTTGGTGGTGGCGCTAGGTCTGCGATTACACAGTGGCGACACGCGGGTCCGACATGTACTAAATGGACCGCGGCCGATTTAAGCTACCACCTAGCAAGTGTGGTGTCTGGCGGTGACACCACATTCCTCCCCCGCAAATCGGCGAACGGTCGTGTGATGAGGCTTCCGCCCGCCGTGGGGAGGACCACATGTTGACGTATGCGATGGGGTGGGGAGCCTAACAACAGGCGAGGCTGTGTCACCCGCACCCGGCCATACGGTCCGAGGGGAGCTAGGAAACGCCTGAAAAACTAGTCCAGGGTGCACGTCAACATGCGGTGTATGCGCCCGTAAAGAGACAGGAGTGACCGAAGGATCAACCTCCATTGCGTTGGGGTAGCCGACGCGCGATGACGTCATGTGGTCCGGAGCGGGCGGGAGTTCCATGGCGGAGGACAGCTGGTCACGGGAAGCGATCGGCGGCGCGTGACCCTGGGAGGCGCTTGGCGGCTGCAACGAAGCGTCGAATGCGGGCGGCGCCGGCGGGAGAACAAGCGGCGGCGGCGGCGGCTGCTGCTGCTGCTGCGGCGGCGGCGGCGCGTCGCCATGGGGCAAAATGGAAGGCATCGTCGGTAACACCTGGGGATGAGGCGAGCCAGTAGATGGGTCCCCAGGGCGCTGACCGGACGGCACCGTCGCTGAAAGCGGACGGGGAGCGGCAGAACCCAAGCGACGACAGAGGCGCAGCTGATTGAGATGCCGACGCACCTCACCAGAGGCCCCCAAAACCAAATACATCGCGCGGCCTAGGCAGCGAAGAATGCGCCCTGCGAGCCAACGCCGTGAACCTCGATAGTTGCGATAAAATACAACGTCGCCTGGAGCAAAAGCAGGAGTCTGCCGCTGCACAGGAACCTGATGCGGCGGATGCAGCAAAGACATCAAGGTGCGATGAGGACGACCGTGGAGCAACTCAGCCGGCGAGCGACCATCTCGGGGCTGAGAGCGATACGAAGACAAAAAGAGCAACAATGCGTCCTCCCGAGAATGCGACTCTTTCAATTTCAACATCTGTGACTTGAAAGTCCGGACCAATCGTGCAGCGGCACCGTTGGACTGAGGCGAAAACGGCGCGGATGTCAGATGTTGAATACCATTGGCCTGGCAGAATGACTGAAATTCTGCGGACATGAATTGTGGGCCATTGTCGGAAACAATAGTCTGCGGAAGACCTTCAATGCAAAAGATAGCAGACAACGCTTGGATGGTGGCGGAGGACGTCGTGGAAGACATCCGGACAACAAAAGGAAAATTACTGAAGGCATCGACCAGAACCAACCATCGAGCATTCCAGAATGGACCAGCAAAATCAATGTGCAAGCGTTGCCAAGGGGAAGTGGCTTTTGGCCACGCAAAGACTTTCCGCGGCGGTGCGGACTGTTGTTCGGCACACGCCGGGCACGAAGAACACATATTCGTAATCGCAGCATCGATTCCGAACCAAGTACAGTGCTGACGAGCAAGTTGTTTCGTTCGCACTATACCCCAATGTCCTTGGTGAAGAAGCCGTAAAACAGAGGACTGTAACGAACGTGGGACCACGACTCTGGACTGATCATTATCAGAACGCAACAACAAAACACCACGTCGAACAAAAAGTCTCTCCTTGTGAGCAAAAAATCGGCGAATCAACGGATCCTCGATCCGAGACTTTGACAAAGGCCATTGCGTAGCAACAAAACGTAAAACAGTAGCAAGGACAGGGTCAGCAGCTGTGGCTGTAGCGACACGACGAAAATCAATCGGAAACGATGCGACCACTTCATCGGTTTCCGAATCAATGAACATGCAAGCAAGTTCGGAAGAATCGAATGCTTTATCCTCAGCAACAGGCAAACGGGACAACGCATCGGCGTTTCCGTGCTTAGCAGTGGACCGATACAAGATATCGTAGCGGTACTGCGAGAGGAAAATAGACCAGCGAATGAATTTCTGCGCTGTACGTGGAGGTACAGGCTTGGTCGGATGAAAAAGCGATGTCAAAGGTTTGTGGTGTGTGATGATGGTAAAGTGACGACAATACAAGAAATCATGGAACTTAGTAACACCAATTACGAGAGCCAAAGCTTCTTTCTCTATCTGGAATAATTTCTTTGCGCAGACGAGAGCAATTTGGACGCAAAGGCAATAGGGCGATCATGGGAGCCAACTTTGTGCGCAAGCACAGCACCGATCCCGAAATCCGATGCATCTACCATCAACAAAAGGGGTTTCTGGGGATCGAATGGCGTAAGGCAAGTATTAGAAAGCAACGCCGATTTCAACTGGCGAAAGGCGCGTTCGCATTCCGTCGTCCAGAGAACGGAACACCTTTACGGCGTAAGCGATGAAGCGGAGCTGAAATGGAAGAGGCATTGCGCACAAATTTATTGTAATAATTAATTTTACCCAACACACTCTGTAGCTGTTTCACATTTTGAGGGGAAGGCAATTCTTGTATGGCACGGAGGTGCTCTGGACTCGGATGTATGCCTTGGGCATTAATGACATGTCCCAGGTATGGTAAGTCACGAGCAAAAAACACACATTTGTCCTTCCTCAAGCGAAGACCATTTTGCCGCAAGACCTGAAATAATGTTCGTAAGTTCGCAAGATGATCTTCTTCTGTCTGTCCGGAGATCACTATATCGTCCAGATAGTTTGCTGCAGTAGGGACCGACGCACAAATAGTTTGTAAATATTGCTGAAACAAGGCAGGGGCGGATGCACACCCGAATGGCAGTCTTTTGAAGCGGTACAATCCAAGATGCGTGTTAACCACCAATACGCGCTGGGATTCGTCGTCCACCGGTATTTGCAAGTACGCATCGGCTAGGTCCAACTTTGAAAAATATTTTCCCGGGCACAGTTTAGCAAAAAGATGTTCCGGGCGGGGCAAAGGAAAAGTAGCAGTCACTAGCTGTGGATTCACTGTGGCCTTGAAGTCCACGCAAAGTCTCAATTTTCCGGAAGGTTGTGGCAAAATTACTAAGGGTGAGGCCCAGAGAGAAGCTTGCACACGTTCAATTACACCCTGTGATTCGAGATCGTGTAACGTTCTTGCGACCTCATCACGCAATGCGTGGGGAACATTGCGCGCCCTGAAAAATTTCGGTTGCGCGTTTACCTTCAGTTCTAAATGTGCTTCATAGTTTTGAGCGCAACCTAAGCCCGGTGCAAAAATGTCTGCAAATTCGTCACACAGCCGAGAAACACTGTCTGTAGGCACAGTCTGATTCACTGATAGCACCTGATTTACAATAGACATGTTAAACAACTGAAATGAATCTAGACCAAACAAGTTCACTGCAGAAGAAGAACGAAGAACGTAAAATGACACAAGTTTTGTTTGTCCCTTGTATGTTGCAAGAAGGCTGCACTGTCCTAACACAGGAATTGCCTGTCCGGAATATGTAGTTAGATTAACATTTGCGGAACGCAACGGAGGTTTGCCCAGTTGTTTGTACGTGTCATGATTGAGCAATGAAACTGCAGCTCCGGTATCGAGCTGGAATGGTATCACTTTGCCTTCAAAGTCTAAGTCCACAAAAAGTTTATTGTCCTGCTGACGACAAAAGCGACTGTTTTGAGCAATTGGAACAGACACTGGTACAGAATCACTTGCTAATTGACGTGATTTCCGGCGACGTCGACACACAGTTTGTGTGGGACGAACACAGTCACTGTTAGAGAAAGTGTCACTGGACGAAGCGGAATTAACGACATGAATGTCCATAGGCGAAGGTCCACGAGCCTGAGTGTCCTTGGTTCGATTCCGGCGCGAAGCAAAGGGCCTGGAATGATTGTGATTGTCTGATCTGAGCTTTGTCTGGCAAACGCTTTGAACATGTCCTTTTTTATTGCAGAAAAAGCAAATAGCTTGGCGTGACGGGCAATGTTCACGCGAATGTCTAGTAGCACACCGCGGGCATGATTTCACTGCATTTGTGTGCTGGCGCGGCACACCAGGCTTAGCACGCGGCGGCCGCTGTGTCGACGTGCGCAAGGCCCGGTTACCGGGCCGCGCAGCGCGTCCAGCGGGCCGGTTAATGTTTCACACGGCTGGCGAAGTTTCAAAAGATGCCTGAGCACAGTCAAGTGTGTCCTGTCTATCCAATATGTCTATCACTTGTTGAAGGGAGGGATTAACTAGTTTCAAAATTTGCTCCCGTATGCGAACATCAGAAACGTTCTGTGCAATTGCATCACGCACCATTGTATCTGAATAAGAAAGACCACAGTCACATTCAAAGGCACAGTCCCTAGTAAGTCCTTGCAATGTTGCTACCCACTCCCTATTAGTTTGACCGGCCGTACGTTTTGTACGAAAGAACGTATACCGTTTTGCAACCACATTAACTGTTTCACAATTTCACTATCACACGGTATGTGGACACACCGACACAAGAAAGCAAAAACGGCTGCCGCTCTTTACCTTGAATTCTGTAGGCTGCTAGATGAAAGTTGAACTGGCGAGACCACTCGTGCCAGGTCTCATCGGCTGCCACGTATGGTCGAAAGGGAGGTGCAACAGCGTTTAGTGGCAGCGGTAGCGAAGAAGCGGCGGCGGCCGCATCGGTTTGAATGGTACGTTGACCCTGGACGAGCTGTCCAAGGGCATCCAGTAACGCCTGCGTCTGCTGATTCTGCAAGCGATAAAATTCGGACAGTACATCTGGAGAATGTGGCGAAGCCATGACACAATTAAATGTAAGCAATCAAAAAGAACACTTTTATCTCGTCGCCAATGTTGTGTCGGTATCTGGGCCGACACCGTGAAGTTGAGATGGCTGAAAATGCAAGCTACACTAACGCTGTAGCCAATAGGGCACGCAAGGCTAACGCAGACGGGCGTGAAGTCTGGAACATGAGAACTTATAAATGAATAAGAAGAAAAGTATGTAGATGCTTATTACTTATCTTTTTATTAGTCCTTGGAATACATCTCTCTTGAATACTCGTAAGCTATAGGCACTGATACAAATGGCGCCTTGCTAGTTCGTAGCCATTAACTTAGCTGATGGCTATTCTGTCTCTCGGCTAATGAGAGAGAAAGGCTTCGTACATCTGGTCGGTAGCTAGGTTCTCGTACAACTGGGGCGAGTGCTCTCTCGTATCACGAGACCTGCCTTGGTGGTGGCGCTAGGTCTGCGATTACACAGTGGCGACACGCGGGTCCGACATGTACTAAATGGACCGCGGCCGATTTAAGCTACCACCTAGCAAGTGTGGTGTCTGGCGGTGACACCACACGATGAAACACAGAAATCGCATCGGAATTAATTACAAAAGGCACAATGCCGTCATAAGTACAAGAATTGAGACTCTTCTTACAGTCGGTGCTTTGAGCATTCCCTGTGAGACCAGTATTAGTTTCCGATACACCACTGCAGGTTCAATGTATTCCTTAGTCCTTCACATTGACGATGAAACACAGAAATAGCATCGGAATTAAATACAAAAGGTGCAATGCCGCCTTAAGTACAAGAATAGAGACTCTTCTTACAGTCGGTGCTTTGAGCATTCCCTGTGAGTCCAGTATTAGTTTCCGATACACCACTGCAGGTTCAATATATTCCTTGCAACTTCACATTGACGATGAAACACAGAAATCGCATCGGAATTAAATACAAAAGGCGCAATGCCGCCTTAAGTACATGAATAGAGACTCTTCTTACAGTCGGTGCTTTGAGCATTCCCTGTGAGACCAGAATTAGTTTCCGATACACCACTCCAGGTTCAATGTATTCCTTGGACATTCACATTAACGATGAAACACAGATATCGCATCGGAATGAAATATAAAAGGCAAACTGCCGCGTAAGTACAAGAATAGAGGCTCTTCTTACAGTCGGTGCTTTTAGAATTCCCTGTGAGACCAGTATTAGCTTCCGATACACCACTGCAGGTTCAATGTATTCCTAGGACCTTCAAATTGACGGTGAAACACAGAAATCGCATCGGAAATAAATACAAAAGGCACAATGCCACCTTAAGTACAAGAATAGAGACTCTTCCTTCAGTCGGTGCTTTGAGCGTTCCCTGTGGGACCAGTATTAGTTTCCGATACACCACTCCAGGTTCAATGTATTCCTTGGACCTTCACATTGACGTTGAAACACAGAAATCGCATCGGAATTAAATACAAAAGGCGCAATGCCGCATTAAGTACAAGAATAGAGACTCTTCTTACAGTCGGTGCTTTGAGCAATCCCTGTGAGACCAGTATTAGTTTCTGATACACCACTGCAGGTTCAATGTATTCCTTGGACCTTCACATTGACGATGAAACACAGAAGTCGCATCGGAATTAATTACAAAAGGCACAATGCCGTCATAAGTACAAGAATAGAGACTCTTCTTACAGTCGGTGCTTTGAGCATTCCCTTTGAGACCAGTAGTAGTTCCTGATACACCACTGCAGGTTCAATGTATTCCTTGGACCTTCACATTGACGATGAAACACAGAAATCGCATCGGAATCAAATGCAAAAGGCACAATGCCGTCTTATATACAAGAATAGAGACTCTTCTTACAGTCGGTGCTTTCAGCATTCCCTGTGAGACCAGTATTAGTTTCCGATACACCGCTGTAGGTTCAATGTATCCCTTGGACCTTCACATTGACGTTGAATCACAGATATCGCATTGGAATAAAATTCAAAAGGCACAATGGCGCCTTAAGTACACGAATAGAGACCATTCTTACAGTCGGTGCTTTGAGCATTCCCTGTGAGACCAGTATTAGTTTCCGATACACCACAGCAGGTTCAATGTATTCCTTGGACTTTCACATTGACGATGAAACACATAAATCGCATCGGAATTAAGTACAAAAGTCACAATGTCGCCTTATGTACAAGAATAGAGACTCTTCTTACGGTCGGTGCTTTGAGCATTCCCTGTGAGACCAGTATTAGTTTCCGATACACCACTGCAGGTACAATATATTCCTTGGACCTTCACAATGACGATGAAACACAGAAATCGCATCGGAATGAAATACAAAAGGCAAACTGCCGCGTAAGTACAAGAATAGAGACTCGTCTTACAGTCAGTGTTTTGAGCATTCCCTGTGAGACCAGTATTTGTTCCCGATACACCACTGCAGGTTCAATGTATTCCTTGCACCTTCACATTGACGATGAAACACTGAAATGGCGTCGGAATTAAATACAAAAGGCACAATGTCGCCTTAAGTACAAGAATAGAGACTCTTCTTACAGTCGGTGCTTTGAGCATTCCCTGTGACACCAGTATTAGTTTCCAATACACCACTGCAGGTTCAATGTATTCCTTGGACATACACATTGCCGATGAAAAACAGAAATTATATCGGAATTAAATACAAAAGACACAATGCCGCCTTAAGTGCAAGAATAGAGACTCTTCTTACAGTCGGTGCTTTGAGCATTCCCTGTGAGACCAAAATTAGTTTCCGATACACCACTGCAGGTCCAATGTATTCCGTGGACCATCACATTGACGATGAAACACAGAAATCGCATCGGAATTAAATACAAAAGGCACAATGCCGCCTTAAGTACAAGAATAGAGACTCTTCTTACGGTCGGTGCTTTGAGCATTCCCTGTGAGACCAGTATTACTTTCCGATACACCACTGCAGGTTCAATGTATTCCTTGGACATACACATTGACGATGAAACAATGAAATTACATCGGAATTAAATACAAAAGACTCAATGCCGCCTTAAGTACAAGAGGAGTGAGACTTCTTAGAGTCTGTGTTTATATCCTTTCCTGTGAGACCAGTATTAGTTTCCGATACACCACTGCAAGTTCAATGTATTCCTTGGTCCTTCACATTGACGATGAAATACAGAAATCGAATCGGAATTAAATACAAAAGGCACAATGCCGCCTTAGGTACAAGAATATAGACTCTTCTTACAGTCGGTGCTTTGAACATTCCCTGTGAGACCAGTATTAGTTTCCGATACACCACTGCAGGTTAAATGTATTCCTTGGATCTTCACATTGACGATGAAAAAGAGAAATCGCATCGGAATTAAATACAAAAGGTACAATGCCGCATCAAGTACAAGAATAGTGACTCTTCGTACAGTCGGTGCTTTGAGCATTCCCTGTGAGACCAGTATTAGTTTCCGATACACCACTGCAGGTTCAATGAATTGACTGGACATACACATTTACGATGAAACACTGAAATTACATCGGAATTAAATACAAAAGGCACAATGCCGCCTTAAGTACAAGAATAGAGACTCTTCTAACAGTCGGTGCTTTGAGCATTCCCTGTGAGACCAGTATTAGTTTCCAATACACCACTCCAGGTTCAATGTATTCCTTGGACATACCCATTGCCGATGAAGAACAGAAATCGCATCGGAATGAAATACAAAAGGCAAACTGCCGCGTAAGTACAGGAATAGAGACTCGTCTTACAGTCAGTGTTTTGAGCATTCTCTGTGAGAACAGTATTAGTTTCCGATACACCACTGCAGGTTCAATGTATTCCTTGGACCTTCACATTGACGATGTGTTGTGTCGGTATCTGGGCCGACACCGTGAAGTTGAGATGGCTGAAAATGCAAGCTACACTAACGCTGTAGCCGATAGGGCACGCAAGGCTAACGCAGACAGGCGTGAAGTCTGGAACATGAGAACTTATAAATGAATATGAAGAAAAGTATGTAGATGCTTATTACTTAACTTTTTATTAGTCCTTGGAATACATCTCTCTTGAATACTCGTAAGCTATAGGCACTGATACAAATGGCGCCTTGCTAGTTCGTAGCCATTAACTTAGCTGATGGCTATTCTGTCTCTCGGCTAATGAGAGAGAAAGGCTTCGTACATCTGGTCGGTAGCTAGGTTCTCGTACAACTGGGGCGAGTGCTCTCTCGTATCACGAGACCTGCCTTGGTGGTTGCGCTAGGTCTGCGATTACACAGTGGCGACACGCGGGTCCGACATGTACTAAATGGACCGCGGCCGATTTAAGCTACCACCTAGCAAGTGTGGTGTCTGGCGGTGACACCACATTCCTCCCCCGCAAATCGGCGAACGGTCGTGTGATGAGGCTTCCGCCCGCCGTGGGGAGGACCACATGTTGACGTATGCGATGGGGTGGGGAGCCTAACAACAGGCGAGGCTGTGCCACCCGCACCCGGCCATACGGTCCGAGGGGAGCTAGGAAACGCCTGAAAAACTAGTCCAGGGTGCACGTCAACATGCGGTGTATGCGCCCGTAAAGAGACAGGAGTGACCGAAGGATCAACCTCCATTGCGTTGGGGTAGCCGACGCGCGATGACGTCATGTGGTCCGGAGCGGGCGGGAGTTCCATGGCGGAGGACAGCTGGTCACGGGAAGCGATCGGCGGCGCGTGACCCTGGGAGGCGCTTGGCGGCTGCAACGAAGCGTCGAATGCGGGCGGCGCCGGCGGGAGAACAAGCGGCGGCGGCGGCGGCTGCTGCTGCTGCTGCGGCGGCGGCGGCGCGTCGCCATGGGGCAAAATGGAAGGCATCGTCGGTAACACCTGGGGATGAGGCGAGCCAGTAGATGGGTCCCCAGGGCGCTGACGGGACGGCACCGTCGCTGAAAGCGGACGGGGAGCGGCAGAACCCAAGCGACGACAGAGGCGCAGCTGATTGAGATGCCGACGCACCTCACCAGAGGCCCCCAAAACCAAATACATCGCGCGGCCTAGGCAGCGAAGAATGCGCCCTGCGAGCCAACGCCGTGAACCTCGATAGTTGCGATAAAATACAACGTCGCCTGGAGCAAAAGCAGGAGTCTGCCGCTGCACAGGAACCTGATGCGGCGGATGCAGCAAAGACATCAAGGTGCGATGAGGACGACCGTGGAGCAACTCAGCCGGCGAGCGACCATCTCGGGGCTGAGAGCGATACGAAGACAAAAAGAGCAACAATGCGTCCTCCCGAGAATGCGACTCTTTCAATTTCAACATCTGTGACTTGAAAGTCCGGACCAATCGTGCAGCGGCACCGTTGGACTGAGGCGAAAACGGCGCGGATGTCAGATGTTGAATACCATTGGCCTGGCAGAATGACTGAAATTCTGCGGACATGAATTGTGGGCCATTGTCGGAAACAATAGTCTGCGGAAGACCTTCAATGCAAAAGATAGCAGACAACGCTTGGATGGTGGCGGAGGACGTCGTGGAAGACATCCGGACAACAAAAGGAAAATTACTGAAGGCATCGACCAGAACCAACCATCGAGCATTACAGAATGGACCAGCAAAATCAATGTGCAAGCGTTGCCAAGGGGAAGTGGCTTTTGGCCACGCAAAGACTTTCCGCGGCGGTGCGGACTGTTGTTCGGCACACGCCGGGCACGAAGAACACATATTCGTAATCGCAGCATCGATTCCGAACCAAGTACAGTGCTGACGAGCAAGTTGTTTCGTTCGCACTATACCCCAATGTCCTTGGTGAAGAAGCCGTAAAACAGAGGACTGTAACGAACGTGGGACCACGACTTTGGACTGATCATTATCAGAACGCAACAACAAAACACCACGTCGAACAAAAAGTCTCTCCTTGTGAGCAAAAAATCGGCGAATCAACGGATCCTCGATCCGAGACTTTGACAAAGGCCATTGCGTAGCAACAAAACGTAAAACAGTAGCAAGGACAGGGTCAGCAGCTGTGGCTGTAGCGACACGACGAAAATCAATCGGAAACGATGCGACCACTTCATCGGTTTCCGAATCAATGAACATGCAAGCAAGTTCGGAAGAATCGAATGCTTTATCCTCAGCAACAGGCAAACGGGACAACGCATCGGCGTTTCCGTGCTTAGCAGTGGACCGATACAAGATATCGTAGCGGTACTGCGAGAGGAAAATAGACCAGCGAATGAATTTCTGCGCTGTACGTGGAGGTACAGGCTTGGTCGGATGAAAAAGCGATGTCAAAGGTTTGTGGTGTGTGATGATGGTAAAGTGACGACAATACAAGAAATCATGGAACTTAGTAACACCAATTACGAGAGCCAAAGCTTCTTTCTCTATCTGGAATAATTTCTTTGCGCAGACGAGAGCAATTTGGACGCAAAGGCAATAGGGCGATCATGGGAGCCAACTTTGTGCGCAAGCACAGCACCGATCCCGAAATCCGATGCATCTACCATCAACAAAAGGGGTTTCTGGGGATCGAATGGCGTAAGGCAAGTATTAGAAAGCAACGCCGATTTCAACTGGCGAAAGGCGCGTTCGCATTCCGTCGTCCAGAGAACGGAACACCTTTACGGCGTAAGCGATGAAGCGGAGCTGAAATGGAAGAGGCATAGCGCACAAATTTATTGTAATAATTAATTTTACCCAACACACTCTGTAGCTGTTTCACATTTTGAGGGGAAGGCAATTCTTGTATGGCACGGAGGTGCTCTGGACTCGGATGTATGCCTTGGGCATTAATGACATGTCCCAGGTATGGTAAGTCACGAGCAAAAAACACACATTTGTCCTTCCTCAAGCGAAGACCATTTTGCCGCAAGACCTGAAATAATGTTCGTAAGTTCGCAAGATGATCTTCTTCTGTCTGTCCGGAGATCACTATATCGTCCAGATAGTTTGCTGCAGTAGGGACCGACGCACAAATAGTTTGTAAATATTGCTGAAACAAGGCAGGGGCGGATGCACACCCGAATGGCAGTCTTTTGAAGCGGTACAATCCAAGATGCGTGTTAACCACCAATACGCGCTGGGATTCGTCGTCCACCGGTATTTGCAAGTACGCATCGGCTAGGTCCAACTTTGAAAAATATTTTCCCGGGCACAGTTTAGCAAAAAGATGTTCCGGGCGGGGCAAAGGAAAAGTAGCAGTCACTAGCTGTGGATTCACTGTGGCCTTGAAGTCCACGCAAAGTCTCAATTTTCCGGAAGGTTGTGGCAAAATCACTAAGGGTGAGGCCCAGAGAGAAGCTTGCACACGTTCAATTACACCCTGTGATTCGAGATCGTGTAACGTTCTTGCGACCTCATCACGCAATGCGTGGGGAACATTGCGCGCCCTGAAAAATTTCGGTTGCGCGTTTACCTTCAGTTCTAAATGTGCTTCATAGTTTTGAGCGCAACCTAAGCCCGGTGCAAAAATGTCTGCAAATTCGTCACACAGCCAAGAAACACTGTCTGTAGGCACAGTCTGATTCACTGATAGCACCTGATTTACAATAGACATGTTAAACAACTGAAATGAATCTAGACCAAACAAGTTCACTGCAGAAGAAGAACGAAGAACGTAAAATGACACAAGTTTTGTTTGTCCCTTGTATGTTGCAAGAAGGCTGCACTGTCCTAACACAGGAATTGCCTGTCCGGAATATGTAGTTAGATTAACATTTGCGGAACGCAACGGAGGTTTGCCCAGTTGTTTGTACGTGTCATGATTGAGCAATGAAACTGCAGCTCCGGTATCGAGCTGGAATGGTATCACTTTGCCTTCAAAGTCTAAGTCCACAAAAAGTTTAATGTCCTGCTGACGACAAAAGCGACTGTTTTGAGCAATTGGAACAGACACTGGTACAGAATCACTTGCTAATTGACGTGATTTCCGGCGACGTCGACACACAGTTTGTGTGGGACGAACACAGTCACTGTTAGAAAAAGTGTCACTGGACGAAGCGGAATTAACGACATGAATGTCCATAGGCGAAGGTCCACGAGCCTGAGTGTCCTTGGTTCGATTCCGGCGCGAAGCAAAGGGCCTGGAATGATTGTGATTGTCTGATCTGAGCTTTGTCTGGCAAACACTTTGAACATGTCCTTTTTTATTGCAGAAAAAGCAAATAGCTTGGCGTGACGGGCAATGTTCACGCGAATGTCTAGTAGCACACCGCGGGCATGATTTCACTGCATTTGTGTGCTGGCGCGGCACACCTGGCTTAGCACGCGGCGGCCGCTGTGTCGACGTGCGCAAGGCCCGGTTACCGGGCCGCGCAGCGCGTCCAGCGGGCCGGTTAATGTTACACACGGCTGGCGAAGTTTCAAAAGATGCCTGAGCACAGTCAAGTGTGTCCTGTCTACCCAATATGTCTATCACTTGTTGAAGGGAGGGATTAACTAGTTTCATAATTTGCTCCCGTATGCGAACATCAGAAACGTTCTGTGCAATTGCATCACGCACCATTGTATCTGAATAAGAAAGACCGCAGTCACATTCAAAGGCACAGTCCCTAGTAAGTCCTTGCAATGTTGCTACCCACTCCCTATTGGTTTGACCGGCCGTACGTTTTGTACGAAAGAACGTATACCGTTTTGCAACCACATTAACTGTTTCTTTGAAATAGGCATCTAATGCAGACAAAATTTCCTCGTAGGACAGAGTTGCTACGTCGCGTCGGGGAAACAATTTCACTATCACACGGTATGTGGACACACCGACACAAGAAAGCAAAAACGGCTGCCGCTCTTTACCTTGAATTCTGTAGGCTGCTAGATGAAAGTTGAACTGGCGAGACCACTCGTGCCAGGTCTCATCGGCTGCCACGTATGGTCGAAAGGGAGGTGCAACAGCGTTTAGTGGCAGCGGTAGCGAAGAAGCGGCGGCGGCCGCATCGGTTTGAATGGTACGTTGACCCTGGACGAGCTGTCCAAGGGCATCCAGTAACGCCTGCGTCTGCTGATTCTGCAAGCGATAAAATTCGGACAGTACATCTGGAGAATGTGGCGAAGCCATGACACAATTAAATGTAAGCAATCAAAAAGAACACTTTTATCTCGTCGCCAATGTTGTGTCGGTATCTGGGCCGACACCGTGAAGTTGAGATGGCTGAAAATGCAAGCTACACTAACGCTGTAGCCGATAGGGCACGCAAGGCTAACGCAGACGGGCGTGAAGTCTGGAACATGAGAACTGATAAATGAATAAGAAGAAAAGTATGTAGATGTTTATTACTTATCTTTTTATTAGTCCTTGGAATACATCTCTCTTGAATACTCGTAAGCTATAGGCACTGATACAAATGGCGCCTTGCTAGATCGTAGCCATTAACTTAACTGATGGCTATTCTGTCTCTCGGCTAATGAGAGAGAAAGGCTTCGTACATCTGGTCGGTAGCTAGGTTCTCGTACAACTGGGGCGAGTGCTCTCTCGTATCACGAGACCTGCCTTGGTGGTGGCGCTAGGTCTGCGATTACACAGTGGCGACACGCGGGTCCGACATGTACTAAATGGACCGCGGCCGATTTAAGCTACCACCTAGCAAGTGTGGTGTCTGGCGGTGACACCACACGATGAAACACAGAAATCGCATTGGAATTAATTACAAAAGGCACAATGCCGTCATAAGTACAAGAATTGAGACTCTTCTTACAGTCGGTGCTTTGAGCATTCCCTGTGAGACCAGTATTAGTTTCCGATACACCACTGCAGGTTCAATGTATTCCTTAGTCCTTCCCATTGACGATGAAACACAGAAATAGCATCGGAATTAAATACAAAAGGTGCAATGCCGCCTTAAGTACAAGAATAGAGACTCTTCTTACAGTCGGTGCTTTGAGCATTCCCTGTGAGTCCAGTATTTGTTTCCGATACACCACTCCAGGTTCAATATATTCCTTGCAACTTCACATTGACGATGTAACACAGAAATCGCATCGGAATTAAATACAAAAGGCGCAATGCCGCCTTAAGTACATGAATAGAGACTCTTCTTACAGTCGGTGCTTTGAGCATTCCCTGTGAGACCAGAATTAGTTTCCGATACACCACTCCAGGTTCAATGTATTCCTTGGACATTCACATTAACGATGAAACACAGATATCGCATCGGAATGAAATATAAAAGGCAAACTGCCGCGTAAGTACAAGAATAGAGGCTCTTCTTACAGTCGGTGCTTTTAGAATTCCCTGTGAGACCAGTATTAGCTTCCGATACACCACTGCAGGTTCAATGTATTCCTAGGACCTTCAAATTGACGGTGAAACACAGAAATCGCATCGGAAATAAATACAAAAGGCACAATGCCACCTTAAGTACAAGAATAGAGACTCTTCCTTCAGTAGGTGCTTTGAGCGTTCCCTGTGAGACCAGTATTAGTTTCCGATACACCACTCCAGGTTCAATGTATTCCTTGGACCTTCACATTGACGTTGAAACACAGAAATAGCATCGGAATTAAATACAAAAGGCGCAATGCCGCATTAAGTACAAGAATAGAGACTCTTCTTACAGTCGGTGCTTTGAGCAATCCCTGTGAGACCAGTATTAGTTTCTGATACACCACTGCAGGTTCAATGTATTCCTTGGACCTTCACATTGACGATGAAACACAGAAATCGCATCGGAATTAATTACAAAAGGCACAATGCCGTCATAAGTACAAGAATAGAGACTCTTCTTACAGTCGGTGCTTTGAACATTCCCTTTGAGACCAGTAGTAGTTCCTGATACACCACTGCAGGTTCAATGTATTCCTTGGACCTTCACATTGACGATGAAACACAGAAATCGCATCGGAATTAAATGCAAAAGGCACAATGCCGTCTTATATACAAGAATAGAGACTCTTCTTACAGTCGGTGCTTTCAGCATTCCCTGTGAGACCAGTATTAGTTTCCGATACACCACTGTAGGTTCAATGTATCCCTTGGACCTTCACATTGACGATGAATCACAGATATCGCATTGGAATAAAATTCAAAAGGCACAATGGCGCCTTAAGTACACGAATAGAGACCATTCTTACAGTCGGTGCTTTGAGCATTCCCTGTGAGACCAGTATTAGTTTCCGATACACCACAGCAGGTTCAATGTATTCCTTGGACCTTCACATTGACGATGAAACACATAAATCGCATCGGAATTAAGTACAAAAGGCACAATGCCGCCTTATGTACAAGAATAGAGACTCTTCTTACGGTCGGTGCTTTGAGCATTCCCTGTGAGACCAGTATTAGTTTCCGATACACCACTGCAGGTACAATATATTCCTTGGACCTTCACAATGACGATGAAACACAGAAATCGCATCGGAATGAAATACAAAAGGCAAATTGCCGCGTAAGTACAAGAATAGAGACTCGTCTTACAGTCAGTGTTTTGAGCATTCCCTGTGAGACCAGTATTTGTTCCCGATACACCACTGCAGGTTCAATGTATTCCTTGCACCTTCACATTGCCGATGAAACACTGAAATGGCGTCGGAATTAAATACAAAAGGCACAATGTCGCCTTAAGTACAAGAATAGAGACTCTTCTTACAGTCGGTGCTTTGAGCATTCCCTGTGACACCAGTATTAGTTTCCAATACACCACTGCAGGTTCAATGTACTCCTTGGACATACACATTGCCGATGAAAAACAGAAATTATATCGGAATTAAATACAAAAGACACAATGCCGCCTTAAGTGCAAGAATAGAGACACTTCTTACAGTCGGTGCTTTGAGCATTCCCTGTGAGACCAAAATTAGTTTCCGATACACCACTGCAGGTCCAATGTATTCCTTGGACCATCACATTGACGATGAAACACAGAAATCGCATCGGAATTAAATACAAAAGGCACAATGCCGCCTTAAGTACAAGAATAGAGACTCTTCTTACGGTCGGTGCTTTGAGCATTCCCTGTGAGACCAGTATTAGTTTCCGATACACCACTGCAGGTTCAATGTATTCCTTGGACATACACATTGACGATGAAACAATGAAATTACATCGGAATTAAATACAAAAGACTCAATGCCGCCTTAAGTACAAGAGGAGTGAGACTTCTTAGAGTCTGTGTTTTTATCCTTTCCTGTGAGACCAGTATTAGTTTCCGATACACCACTGCAAGTTCATTGTATTCCTTGGTCCTTCACATTGACGATGAAATACAGAAATCGAATCGGAATTAAATACAAAAGGCACAATGCCGCCTTAGGTATAAGAATATAGACTCTTCTTACAGTCGGTGCTTTGAGCATTCCCTGTGAGACCAGTATTAGTTTCCGATACACCACTGCAGGTTAAATGTATTCCTTGGATCTTCACATTGACGATGAAAAAGAGAAATCGCATCGGAATTAAATACAAAAGGTACAATGCCGCCTCAAGTACAAGAATAGTGACTCTTCGTACAGTCGGTGCTTTGAGCATTCCCTGTGAGACAAGTATCAGTTTCCGATACACCACTGCAGGTTCAATGAATTGACTGGACATACACATTGACGATGAAACACTGAAATTACATCGGAATTAAATACAAAAGGCACAATGCCGCCTTAAGTACAAGAATAGAGACTCTTCTAACAGTCGGTGCTTTGAGCATTCCCTGTGAGACCAGTATTAGTTTCCAATACACAACTGCAGGTTCAATGTATTCCTTGGACATACCCATTGCCGATGAAGAACAGAAATCGCATCGGAATGAAATACAAAAGGCAAACTGCCGCGTAAGTACAGGAATAGAGACTCGTCTTACAGTCAGTGTTTTGAGCATTCTCTGTGAGAACAGTATTAGTTTCCGATACACCACTGCAGGCACAATGTATTCCTTGGACCTTCAAATTGACGATGAAACACAAAAATCGCATCGGAATTAAATTCAAAAGGCATAATGCCGCCTCAAGTACAAGAATAGTGACTCTTCGTACAGTCGGTGCTTTGAGCATTCCCTGTGAGACCAGTATTAGTTTCCGATACACCATTGAAGGTTCAATGAATTGACTGGACATACACATTTACGAAGAAACACCGAAATTACACGGCATTAAATACAAAAGGCACAATGCCGCCTTAAGTGCAAGAATACAGACCCTTCTTACAGTCGGTGCTTTGAGCATTCCCTGTGAGACCAGTATTAGTTTCTGATAGACCACTGCAGGTTCAATGTATTCCTAGGACCTTCACATTGACGCAGAAACACAGAAATCGCATCGGAATTAAATACAAAAGGCAAAATGCCGCTTTAAGTACAAGAATACAGACTCTTCTCACAGTCGGGGCTTTGCGCATTCCCTGTGAGACCAGTATTAGTTTCCGAAACACCACTGCAGGTTTAATGTATTCCTTAGACCTTCACATTGACGATGAAACACAGAAATCGCATCGAAATTAAATACAAAAGGCACAAAGCCGCCTTATGTACAAAATTAGAAACTTTTCTTACAGTCGGTGCTTTGAGCATTCCCTGTGAGACCAGTATTAGTTTCCGATACACCACTGCAGGTTCAGTGTATTCCTTGGACCATCACATTGACGATGAAACACAGAAATCGCATCGGAATTAAATACAAAAGGCACAATGCCACCATAAGTACAATAATAGAGACTCTTCTTACAGTCGGTGCTTTGAGCATTCCCTGTGAGACCAGTGTTAGTTTCCGATACACCACTGCAGGTTCAATGTATTCCTTGGACATACATATTGACGATGAAACACTGGAATTATATCGGAATTAAGTACAAAAGACTCAATGCCGCCTTCAGTACAAGAAGAGTGAGACTTCTTAGAGTCTGTGCTTTAATCCTTTCCTGTGAGACCAGTATTAGTTTCCGATACACCACTGCAGGTGCAATGTATTCCCTGGACCTTCACATTGACGATGAGACACAGAAATTGCATCGGAATTAAATACAAAATGCTCAATGCCGCCTTCAGTACAAGAAAAGAGACTCTTCTTACAGTCGGTGCTTTCAGCATTCCGTGTGAGACCAGAATTAGTTTCCGATACACCACTGCAAGTGCAATGTATTCCTTGGACCTTCACATTGACGATGACACATAGAAATCGCATCGGAATTAAATACATAATGCTCAATGCCGCCTTCAGTACAAGAATAGAGACTCTTCTTACAATCGGTGCTTTGAGCATTCCCTGTGAGACCAGTATTAGTTTCCGATACACCACTGCAGGTTCAACGTATTCCTTCGACCTTCACATTGACGATGAAACACAGAAATCGCATCTGAATTAAATACAACAGGCAATATGCCGCCTTAAGTGCAAGAATAGAGACTCTTCTTACAGTCGGTGTTTTGAGCATTCCCTGTGAGACCAGTATTACTTTCCGATACACCACTGCATGATCAATGTATTCCTAGGACCTTCACATTGACGGAGAAACACAGAAATCGCATCGGAATTAAATACAAAAGGCAAAATGCCGCCTTAAGTACAAGAATACAGACTCTTCTTACAGTCGGTGCCTTGCGCATTCCATGTGAGACCAGTATTAGTTTCCGATACACCACTGCTGGTTTAATGTATTCCTTGGACCTTCACATTGACGATGAAACACAGAAATCGCAACGGAATTAAATACAAAAGGCACAAAGCCGCCTCAAGTACAAGATTAGAATCTTTTCTTACTGTCGGTGCTTTGAGCATTCCCTGTGTGACCAGTATTAGTTTCCGATACACCACTGCAGGTTCAGTGTATTCCTCGGACCTTCACATTGACGATGAAACACAGAAATCGCATCGGAATTAAATACAAAAGGCACAATGCCACCATAAGTACAAGAATAGAGACTCTTCTTACAATCGGTGCTTTGACCATTCCCTGTGAGACCAGTATTTGTTTCCGATACACCACTGCAGGTTCAATGTATTCCTAGGACCTTCACATTGACGAAGAAACATAGAAATCGCATCGGAATTAAATAGATAAGGCAAAATGCCGCCTTAAGTACAACAATACAGACTCTTCTTACAGTCGGTGCTTTGAGCATTCCCTGTGAGACCAGTATTAGTTTCCGATACACCACTGCAGGTTCAATGAATTGACTGGACATACACATTTACGATGAAACACGGAAATTACATCGGAATTAAATACAAAAGGCACAATGCCGCCTTAAGTACAAGAATAGAGACTCTTCTAACAGTCGGTGCTTTGAGCATTCCCTGTGAGACCAGTATTAGTTTCCAATACACCACTGCAGGTTCAATGTATTCCTTGGACATACCCATTGCCGATGAAGAACAGAAATCGCATCGGAATGAAATACAAAAGGCAAACTGCCGCGTAAGTACAGGAATAGAGACTCGTCTTACAGTCAGTGTTTTGAGCATTCTCTGTGAGAACAGTAATAGTTTCCGATACACCACTGCAGGCACAATGTATTCCTTGGACCTTCAAATTGACGATGAAACACAAAAATCGCATCGGAATTAAATTCAAAAGGCACAATGCCGCCTCAAGTACAAGAATAGTGACTCTTCGTACAGTCGGTGCTTTGAGCATTCCCTGTGAGACCAGTATTAGATTCCGATACACCACTGAAGGTTCAATGAATTGACTGGACATACACATTTACGAAGAAACTCGGAAATTACACGGCATTAAATACAAAAGGCACAATGCCGCCTTAAGTGCAAGAATAGAGACCCTTCTTACAGTCGGTGCTTTGAGCATTCCCTGTGAGACCAGTATTAGTTTCTGATAGACCACTGCAGGTTCAATGTATTCCTAGGACCTTCACATTGACGAAGAAACACAGAAATCGCATCGGAATTAAATACAAAAGGCAAAATGCCGCCTTAAGTACAAGAATACAGACTCTTCTCACAGTCAGGGCTTTGCGCATTCCCTGTGAGACCAGTATTAGTTTCCGATACACCACTGCAGGTTTAATGTATTCCTTAGACCTTCACATTGACGATGAAACACAGAAATCGCATCGAAATTAAATACAAAAGGCACAAAGCCGCCTTATGTACAAAATTAGAAACTTTTCTTACAGTCGGTGCTTTGAGCATTCCCTGTGAGACCAGTATTAGTTTCCGATACACCACTGCAGGTTCAGTGTATTCCTTGGACCATCACATTGACGATGAAACACAGAAATCGCATCGGAATTAAATACAAAAGGCGCAATGCCACCATAAGTACAATAATAGAGACTCTTCTTACAGAAGGTGCTTTGAGCATTCCCTGTGAGACCAGTGTTAGTTTCCGATACACCACTGCAGGTTCAATGTATTCCTTGGACATACATATTGACGATGAAACACTGGAATTATATGGGAATTAAGTACAAAAGACTCAATGCCGCCTTAAGTACAAGAAGAGTGAGACTTCTTAGAGTCTGTGCTTTAATTCTTTCCTGTGAGACCAGTATTAGGTTCCGATACACCACTGCAGGTGCTATGTATTCCCTGGACCTTCACATTGACGATGAGACACAGAAATTGCATCGGAATTAAATACAAAATGCTCAATGCCGCCTTCAGTACAAGAAAAGAGACTCTTCTTACAGTCGGTGCTTTCAGCATTCCGTGTGAGACCAGAATTAGTTTCCGATACACCACTGCAAGTGCAATGTATTCCTTGGACCTTCACATTGACGATGACACATAGAAATCGCATCGGAATTAAATACATAATGCTCAATGCCGCCTTCAGTACAAGAATAGAGACTCTTCTTACAATCGGTGCTTTGAGCATTCCCTGTGAGACCAGTATTAGTTTCCGATACACCACTGCAGGTTCAACGTATTCCTTCGACCTTCACATTGACGATGAAACACAGAAATCGCATCTGAATTAAATACAACAGGCAATATGCCGCCTTAAGTGCAAGAATAGAGACTCTTCTTACAGTCGGTGTTTTGAGCATTCCCTGTGAGACCAGTATTACTTTCCGATACACCACTGCATGATCAAAGTATTCCTAGGACCTTCACATTGACGGAGAAACACAGAAATCGAATCGGAATTAAATACAAAAGGCAAAATGCCGCCTTAAGTACAAGAATACAGACTCTTCTTACAGTCGGTGCCTTGCGCATTCCCTGTGAGACCAGTATTAGTTTCCGATACACCACTGCTGGTTTAATGTATTCCTTGGACCTTCACATTGACGATGAAACACAGAAATCGCAACGGAATTAAATACCAAAGGCACAAAGCCGCCTCAAGTACAAGATTAGAAACTTTTCTTACTGTCGGTGCTTTGAGCATTCCCTGTGTGACCAGTATTAGTTTCCGATACACCACTGCAGGTTCAGTGTCTTCCTCGGACCTTCACGTTGACGATGAAACACAGAAATCGCATCGGAATTAAATACAAAAGGCACAATGCCACCATAAGTACAAGAATAGAGACACTTCTTACAGTCGGTACTTTGAGCATTCCCTGTGAGACCAGTATTAGATTCCGATACACCACTGCAGGTTCAATGTATTCCTTGGACATACACATTGACGATGAAACACTGAAATTACATCGGAATTAAATACAAAACGAACAAGTCCGCCATAAGTGCAAGAAGAGTGAGACTTCTTAGAGTCTGTGCTTTAATCCTTTCCTGTGAGACCAGTATTAGTTTCCGATACACCACTGCAGGTGCAATGTATTCCTTGGACCTTCGCATTGACGATTAAACACAGAAATCGCAGCGGAATTAAAAACAAAATGCTCAATGCCGCTTTCAGTACAAGAATAAAGAATCTTCTTACAGTCGGTGCTTTCAGCATTCCGTGTAAGACCAGAATTAGTTTCCGATACACCACTGCAGGTGCAATGTATTCCTTGGACCTTCCCATTGACGATGAAACATAGTAATCGCATCGGAATTAAATACATAATGCTCAATGCCGCCTTCAGTACAAGAATAGAGACTCTTCTTACAATCGGTGCTTTGACCATTCCCTGTGAGACCAGTATTTGTTTCCGATACACCACTGCAGGTTCAATGTATTCCTAGGACCTTCACATTGACGAAGAAACATAGAAATCGCATCGGAATTAAATAGATAAGGCAAAATGCCGCCTTAAGTACAACAATACAGACTCTTCTTACAGTCGGTGCTTTGAGCATTCCCTGTGAGACCAGTATTAGTTTCCGATACACCACTGCAGGTTCAATGAATTGACTGGATATACACATTTACGATGAAACACTGAAATTACATCGGAATTAAATACAAAAGGCACAATGCCGCCTTAAGTACAAGAATAGAGACTCTTCTAACAGTCGGTGCTTTGAGCATTCCCTGTGAGACCAGTATTAGTTTCCAATACACCACTGCAGGTTCAATGTATTCCTTGGACATACCCATTGTAGATGAAGAACAGAAATCGCATCGGAATGAAATACAAAAGGCAAACTGCCGCGTAAGTACAGGAATAGAGACTCGTCTTACAGTCAGTGTTTTGAGCATTCTCTGTGAGACCAGTATTAGTTTCCGATACACCACTGCAGGCACAATGTATTCCTTGGACCTTCAAATTGACGATGAAACACAAAAATCGCATCGGAATTAAATTCAAAAGGCACAATGCCGCCTCAAGTACAAGAATAGTGACTCTTCGTACAGTCGGTGCTTTGAGCATTCCCTGTGAGACCAGTATTAGTTTCCGATACACCACTGAAGGTTCAATGAATTGACTGGACATACACATTTACGAAGAAACACCGAAATTACACGGCATTAAATACAAAAGTCACAATGCCGCCTTAAGTGCAAGAATAGAGACCGTTCTTACAGTCGGTGCTTTGAGCATTCCCTGTGAGACCAGTATTAGTTTCTGATAGACCACTGCAGGTTCAATGTATTCCTAGGACCTTCACATTGACGAAGAAACACAGAAATCGCATCGGAATTAAATACAAAACGCAAAATGCCGCCTTAAGTACAAGAATACAGACTCTTCTCACAGTCGGGGCTTTGCGCATTCCCTGTGAGACCAGTATTAGTTTCCGATACACCACTGCAGGTTTAATGTATTCCTTAGACCTTCACATTGACGATGAAACACAGAAATCGCATCGAAATTAAATACAAAAGGCACAAAGCCGCCTTATGTACAAAATTAGAAACTTTTCTTACAGTCGGTGCTTTGAGCATTCCCTGTGAGACCAGTATTAGTTTCCGATACACCACTGCAGGTTCAGTGTATTCCTTGGACCATCACATTGACGATGAAACACAGAAATCGCATCGGAATTAAATACAAAAGGCACAATGCCACCATAAGTACAATAATAGAGACTCTTCTTACAGTCGGTGCTTTGAGCATTCCCTGTGAGACCTGTGTTAGTTTCCGATACACCACTGCAGGTTCAATGTGTTCCTTGGACATACATATTGACGATGAAACACTGGAATTATATCGGAATTAAGTACAAAAGACTCAATGCCACCTTAAGTACAAGAAGAGTGAGACTTCTTAGAGTCTGTGCTTTAATCCTTTCCTGTGAGACCAGTATTAGTTTCCGATACACCACTGCATGTTCAATGTATTCCCTGGACCTTCACATTGACGATGAGACACAGAAATTGCATCGGAATTAAATACAAAATGCTCAATGCCGCCTTCAGTACAAGAAAAGAGACTCTTCTTACAGTCGGTGCTTTCAGCATTCCGTGTGAGACCAGAATTAGTTTCCGATACACCACTGCAAGTGCAATGTATTCCTTGGACCTTCACATTGACGATGACACATAGAAATCGCATCGGAATTAAATACATAATGCTCAATGCCGCCTTCAGTACAAGAATAGAGACTCTTCTTACAATCGGTGCTTTGAGCATTCCCTGTGAGACCAGTATTAGTTTCCGATACACCACTGCAGGTTCAACGTATTCCTTCGACCTTCACATTGACGATGAAACACAGAAATCGCATCTGAATTAAATACAACAGGCAATATGCCACCTTAAGTGCAAGAATAGAGACTCTTCTTACAGTCGGTGTTTTGAACATTCCCTGTGAGACCAGTATTACTTTCCGATACACCACTGCAGGCACAATGTATTCCTTGGACCTTCAAATTGACGATGCAACACAGAAATCGCATCGGAATTAAATACAAAAGGTACAATGCCGCCTTAAGTACAAGAATAGAGACTCTTCTTACAGTTTGTGCTTTGAGCATTCCCTGTGAGACCAGTATTAGTTTCAGATACACCACTGCAGGTTCAATGTATTCCTTGGATCATCACAGTGACGATGAAACACAGAAATCGCATCTGAATTAAATACAAAAGGCACAATGCCGCCTTAAGTACAAGAATAGAAACTCTTCTTACAGTCGGTGCTTTGAGCATTCCCTGTGAGACCAGTATTAGTTTCCGATACACCACTGCGGGTTCAATGTATTCCTTGGACATGCACATTAACGATGGAACACTGATATTACATCGGAATTAAATTCAAAAGGCACAATGCCGCCATAAGTGCAAGAAAAGTGAGACTTCTTAGAGTCTGTGCTTTGATCGTTTCCTGTGAGACCAGTATTAGTGTCCGATACAGCACTGCAGGTTCAATGTAATCCTCGGACTTACACATTGACGATGAAACACTGAAATCGCATCGGAATTAAATACAAAAGGCACAATGCCGCCATAATTGCAAGAAGAGTGACACTTCTTGGAGTCTGTGCCTTGATCCTTTCCTGTGAGACCAGTATTAGTTTCCGATACACCACTGCAGGTTCAATGTATTCCTTGGTCCTTCACATTGACGATGAAACACAGAAATCGCATCGGAATTAAATACAAAAGGCACAATGCCGCCTTAAGTACAAGAATATAGGCTCTTCTTACTGTCGGTGATTTGAGCATTCCCTGTGAGACCAGTATTAGTTTCTGATACACCACTGCAGGTTCAAAGTATTCCTTGGACCATCACATTGACGATGAAACACAGAAATCGCATCGGAATTTAATACAAAAGGCGCAATGCCGCCTTAACTACAAGAATAGAGACTCTTCTTACAGTATGTGCTTTGAGCATTCCCTGTGAGACCAGAATTGGTTTCCGGTACACCACTCCAGGTTCAATGTATTCCTTGGACCTTCACATTGACGATAAAACACAGGAATCGCATCTGAATTAAATACAAAAGGCACAATGCCGTCTTAAATACAAGAATAGAGACTCTTCTCACAGTCGGTGCTTTCAGCATTCCCTGTGAGACCAGTATTAGTTTCCGATACACCACTGCAGGGTAAGTGTATCCCTTGGACCTTCACATTGACATTGAAACACAGTTATCGCATTGGAATTAAATTCAAAACGCACAATGCCGCCTTAAGTACACGAATAGAGACCATTCTTACAGTCGGTGCTTTGAGCATTCCCTGTGAGACCAGTATTAGTTTCCGATACACCACTGCAGGTTCAATATTTTCCTTGGACCTTCACATTGACGATGATACACAGAAATCGCATCGGAATGAAATACAAAAGGCAAACTGCCGCGTAAGCACAAGAATAGAGACTCGTCTTACAGTCAGTGTTTTGAGCACTCCCTATGAGACCAGTATTAGTTCCCGATACACCACTGCTGGTTCAATGTATTCCTTGCACCTTCACATTGACGTTGAAACACAGATATGGCGTCGGAATTAAATACAAAAGGCACAATGTCGCCTTAAGTACACGAATAGAGACTCTCCTTACAGTCGGTGCTTTGAGCATTCCCTGTGAGACCAGTATTAGTTTCCGATACACCACTGCCGGTTCAATGTATTCCTTGGACCTTCACATTGACGATGAAACACAGAAATCGCATCGGAATTAAATACAAAAGGCACAATGCCGCCTTAAGTATAAGAATAGAGACTCTTCTTACGGTCGGTGCCTTGAGCACTCCCTGTGAGACCAGTATTACTTTCCGATACACCACTGCAGGTTCAATGTATTCCTCGGACCGTCACATTGTCGATGAAACACAGAAATTACATCGGAATTAAGTACAAAAGGCACAATGCCGCCTTAAGTGCAAGAATAGAGACTCTTCTTACAGTCGGTGCTTTGAGCATTCCCTGTGACACCAGTATTAGTTTCCAATACACCACTTCAGGTTCAATGTATTCCTTGGACATTCACATTGCCGATGAAAAACAGAAATTATTTCGGAATTAAATACAAAAGACACAATGCCGCCTTAAGTGCAAGAATAGAGACTCTTCTTACAGTCGGTGCTTTGAGCATTCCCTGTGAGACCAAAATTAGTTTCCGATACACCACTGCAGGTTCAATGTATTCCTTGGACCATCACATTGACGATGAAACACAGAAATCGCATCGGAATTAAATACAAAAGGCACAATGCCGCCTTAAGTACTAGAATAGAGATTCTTCGTACGGTCGGTGCTTTGAGCATTCCCTGTGACACCAGTATTAGTTTCCAATACACCACTGCAGGTTCAATGTATTCCTCGGACCTTCACATTGACGATGAAACACAGAAATCGGATCGGAATTAAATTCAAAAGGCACAATGCCGCCTTAAATACAAGAATAGAGACTCTACTTACAGTCGGTATTTTGAGTATTCCCTGTGAGACCAGTATTGGTTTCCGATACACCACTGCAGGTTCAATGTATTCCTTGGACATACACATTGACGATGAAACACTGAAATTACATCGGAATTAAATACAAAAGACTTAATGCCGCCTTAAGTACAAGAGGAGTGAGACTTCTTAGAGTCTGTGTTTTTATCCTTTCCTGTGAGACCAGAATTAGTTTCCGATACACCACTGCAAGTTCAATGTATTCCTTGGTCCTTCACATTGACGATGAAATACAGAAATCGAATCGGAATTAAATACAAAAGGCACAATGCCGCCTTAGGTACAAGAACATAGACTCTTCTTACAGTCGGTGCTTTGAGCATTCCCTGGGAGACCAGTATTAGTTTCCGATAGACCACTGCAGGTTAAATGTATTCCTTGGATCTTCACATTGACGATGAAAAAGAGAAATCGCATCGGAATTAAATACAAAAGGCACAATGCCGCCTCAAGTACAAGAATAGTGACTCTTCGTTCGGTCGGTGCTTTGAGCATTCCCTGTGAGACCAATAATAGTTTCCGATACACCACTGCAGGTTCAATGAATTGACTGGACATACACATTTACGATGAAACACTGAATTTACATCGGAATTAAATACAAAAGGCACAATGCCGAGTTAAGTACAAGAATAGAGACTCTTCTTACAGTCGGTGTTTTGAGCATTCCCTGTGAGACCAGTATTAGTTTCCAATACACCACTGCAGGTTCAATGTATTCCTTGGACATACACATTGCCGATGAAAAACAGAAAATATATCGGCATTAAATACAAAAGGCACAATGCCGCCTTAAGTGCAAGAATAGAGACCCTTCTTACAGTCGGTGCTTTGAGCATTCCCTGTGAGACAAGTATTAGTTTCTGATAGACCACTGCACATTCAATGTATTCCTAGGACCTTCACATTGACGAAGAAACACAGAAATCGCATCGGAATTAAATACATAAGGCAAAATGCCGCCTTAAGTACAAGAATACAGACTCTTCTCACAGTCGGGGCTTTGCGCATTCCCTGTGAGACCAGTATTAGTTTCCGATACACCACTGCAGGTTTAATGTATTCCTTGGACCTTCGCATTGACGATGAAACACAGAAATCGCATCGGAATTAAATACAAAAGGCACAAAGCCTCCTTATGTACAAAATTAGAAACATTTCTTACAGTCGGTGCTATGAGCATTCCCTGTGAGACCAGTATTAGTTTCCGATACACCACTGCAGGTTCAGTGTACTCCTTGGACCTTCACATTGACGATGAAACACAGAAATCGCATCGGAATTAAATACAAAAGGCACAATGCCACCATAAGTACAAGAATAGAGACTCTTCTTACAGTCGGTGCTTTGAGCATTCCCTGTGAGACCAGTGTTAGTTTCCGATACACCACTGCAGATTCAATGTATTCCTTGGACATACATAGTGACGATGAAACACTGGAATTATATCGGTATTAAATACAAAAGACCCAATGCCGCCTTAAGTACAAGAAGAGTGAGACTTCTTAGAGTCTGTGTTTTTATCCTTTCCTGTGAGACCAGTATTAGTTTCCGATACACCACTGCAGGTTCAATGTATTCCTTGGCCCTTCACACTGACGATGAAACACAGAAATCGCATCGGAATTAAATACAAAATGCACAATGCCGCCTTAAGTACAAGAATAGAGACTCTTCTTACAGTCGGTGCTTTGAGCATTCCCTGTGAGACCAGTATTAGTTTCCGATACACCACTGCAGGTTCAATGTATTCCTTGGACCTTCACATTGACGATGAAACACAGAAATCGCATCGGAATTATATACAAAAGGCACAATGCCGCCTTAAGTACAAGAATAGAGACTCTTCTTACGTTCGGTGCTTTGAGCATTCCCTGTGAGACCAGTATTAGTTTCCGGTACACCACTGCAGGATCAATGTATTCCTTGGACCTTCACATTGACGATGAAACACAGAAATCGCATCGGAATTAAATATAAAAGGGACATTGCCACCATAAGTACAAGAATAGAGACACTTCTTACAGTCGATGTTTTGAGCATTCCCTGTGAGACCAGTATTAGTTTCCAATACACCACTGCAGGTTCAATGTATTCCTTGGACATACACATTGCCGATGAAAAACAGAAAATATATCGGCATTAAATACAAAAGGCACAATGCCGCCTTAAGTGCAAGAATAGAGACCCTTCTTACAGTCGGTGCTTTGAGCATTCCCTGTGAGACCAGTATTAGTTTCTGATAGACCACTGCAGGTTCAATGTATTCCTAGGACCTTCACATTGACGAAGAAACACAGAAATCGCATCGGAATTAAATACAAAAGGCAAAATGTCGCCTTAAGTACAAGAATACAGACTCTTCTCACAGTCGGGGCTTTGCACATTCCCTGTGAGACCAGTATTAGTTTCCGATACACCACTGCAGGTTTAATGTATTCCTTCGACCTTCACATTGACGATGAAACACTGAAATTACATCGGAATTAAATACAAAACGAACAATTCCGCCATAAGTGCAAGAAGAGTGAGACTTCTTAGAGTCTGTGCTTTATTCCTTTCCTGTGAGACCAGTATTAGTTTCCGATACACCACTGCAGGTGCAATGGATTCCTTCGACCTTCACATTGACGATGAAACACAGAAATCGCATCGGAATTAAATACAAAATGCTCAATGCCGCCTTCAGTACAAGAATAGAGACTCTTCTTACAGTCGGTGCTTTCGGCATTCCGTGTGAGACCAGAATTAGTTTCCGATACACCACTGCAATTGCAATTATTCCTTGGTCCTTCACATTGACGATGAGTCATAGAAATCGCATCGGAATTAAATACATAATGCTCAATGCCGCCTTCAGTACAAGAATAGAGACTCTTCTTACAATCGTTGCTTTGAGCATTCCCTGTGAGACCAGTATTAGTTTCCGATACACCACTGCAGGTTCAATGTATTTCTTCGACCTTCACATTGACGATGAACCACAGAAATCGCATCGGAATTAAATACAAATGGTAAACTGCCGGGTAACTACAAGGATAGAGACTCGTTTTGCAGTCCGTGTTTTGAGCATTCCCTGTGAGACCAGTATTAGTTTCCGATACACCACTGCAGGTTCAATATTTTCCTTGGACCTTCACATTGACCATGAAACACAGAAATCGCATCGTAATTAAATACAAAAGGCACAATGCCGCCTTAAGTACAAGAATAGAGACTTTTCTTACAGTCGGTGTTTGAGCATTCCCTGTGAGACCAGTATTAGTTTCCGATACACCACTGCAGGCACAATGTATTCCTTGGACCATCAAATTGACGATGAAACACAAAAATTGAATCGGAATTAAATTCAAAAGGCACAATGCCGCCTTGAGTACAAGAATAGAGACCCTTCTTACAGTCGGTGCTTTGAGCATTCCCTGTGAAACCAGTATTAGTTTCCGATACACCACTGCAGGTTAAATGTATTCCTTGGAAATTCACATTGACGATGAAAAACAGAAATCGCATCCGAATGAAATACAAAAGGCAAACTGCCGCGTAAGTACAGGAATAGAGACTCGTCTTACAGTCAGTGTTTTGAGCATTCTCTGTGAGACCAGTATTAGTTTCCGATACACCACTGCAGGATCAATGTATTCCTTGGACCTTCACATTAACGATGAAACACAGAAATCGCATCGGAAATAAATACAAAAGGCACAATGCCGCCTTAAGTACAAGAATAGAGAGTCTTCTTACAGTCGGTGCTTTGAGCATTCCCTGTGAGACCAGTATTAGTTTCCAATACACCACTGCAGGTTCAATGTATTCCTTGGACATACACTTTGCCGATGAAAAACAGAAATTATATCGAATTAAATACAAGAGGCACAATGCCGCCTTAAGTGCAAGAATAGAGACTCTTCTTACATTCGGTGCTTTAAGCATTCCCTGTGAGACCAGTATTAGTTTCCGATAGACCACTGCAGGTTCAATGTATTCCTAGGACCTTCACATTGAAGAAGAAACACAGAAATCGCATCGGAATAAATACAAAAGGCAAAATGCCGCCTGAAGTACAAGAATACAGACACTTCTTACAGTCGACGCTTTGAGCATTCCCTGTGAGACCAGTATTAGTTTCCGATACGCCACTGGAGGTTCAATGTATTCCTTGGAAATTCACATTGACGATGAAAAACAGAAATCGCATCGGAATGAAATACAAAAGGCAAACTGCCGCGTAAGTACAGGAATAGAGACTCGTCTTACAGTCAGTGTTTTGAGCATTCTCTGTGAGACCAGTATTAGTTTCCGATACACCACTGCAGGTTCAATGTATTCCTTGGACCTTCACATTAACGATGAAACACAGAAATCGCATCGGAAATAAATACAAAAGGCACAATGCCGCCTTAAGTACAAGAATAGAGAGTCTTCTTACAGTCGGTGCTTTGAGCATTCCCTGTGAGACCAGTATTAGTTTCCAATACACCACTGCAGGTTCAATGTATTCCTTGGACATACACATTGCCGATGAAAAACAGAAATTATATCGAATTAAATACAAGAGGCACAATGCCGCCTTAAGTGCAAGAATAGAGACTCTTCTTACATTCGGTGCTTTTAGCATTCCCTGTGAGACCAGTATTAGTTTCCGATAGACCACTGCAGGTTCAATGTATTCCTAGGACCTTCACATTGACGAAGAAACACAGAAATCGCATCGGAATTAAATACAAAAGGCAAAATGCCGCCTGAAGTACAAGAATACAGACACTTCTTACAGTCGACGCTTTGAGCATTCCCTGTGAGACCAGTATTAGTTTCCGATACGCCACTGGAGGTTCAATGTATTCCTCGGACCTTCACATTGACGATGAAACTCAGAAATCGCATCGGAATTAAATAAAAAATGCACAATGCCACCATAAGTACAAGAAGAATGAGACTTCTTAGAGTCTGTGCTTTTATCCTTTCCTGGGAGACCAGTATTAGTTTCCGATACACCACTGCAGGTTCAATGTATTCCTTGGATCATCACAGTGACGATGAAACAGGGAAATCGCATCGGAATTAAAAAAAAAGCTAAATGCCGCCACAAGTACAAGAATACTGACTCTTCGTACAGCCGGTGCTTTGACCATTCCCTGTGAGGCCAGTATTATTTTCCGATACACCACTGCAGGTTCAATGTATTAACTGGACATACACATTGACGATGAAACACTGAAATCGCATCGGAATTAAATACAAAATGTACAATGCCGCCTTAAGTACAAGAATAGAGACGCTTCTTACAGTCGGTGTTTTGAGCATACCCAGTGAGACCAGTATTAGTTTCCGATACACCACTGTAGGTTCAATGTATTCCTTCGACCATCACATTGGCGATGAAACACAGAAATCGCATCGGAATTATATACAAAAGGCACAATGCCGACTTAAGTACAAGAATATAGACTCTTCTTACAGTCGGTGCTTTGAGCATTCCGTGTGAGACCAGTAGTAGTTTCCCATACACCACTGCAGGTTCAATGTATTCCTTGGACTCAATGTATTCCTTGGACATACACATTGACGATGGAACACTGAAATTACATCGGAATTAAATACAAAAGGCACAATGCCGCCTTAAGTGCAAGAAGGATGAGACTTCTTAGAGTGTGTGCTTTGATATTTTCCTGTGAGACCAGTATTAGTTTCCGATACAGCACTGACGGTTCAATGTATTCCTTGGACTTACACATTGACGATGAAACACTGAAATCGCATCGGAATTAAATACAAAAGCCACAATGCCGCCTTAAGTGCAAGAAGAGTGACACTTCTTGGAGACTGTGCTTTGATCCTTTCCTGTGAAACCAGTATTAGTTTCCGAAACACCTCTGCAGGTTCCATGTATTCCTTGGACCTTCACATTGACGATAAAATACCGAAATCGAATCGGAATTAAATACAAAAGGCACAATGCTGCCTTAAGTACAAGAATATAGACTCTTCTTACAGTCGGCGATTTGAGCATTCCCTGTGAGACCAGTATTAGTTTCAGATACACCACTGACGGTTCAATGTATTCCTTGGATCATCACAGTGACGATGAAACAGGGAAATCGCATCGGAATGAATGACAAAAGGCACTATACCGCCTTAAGTGCAAGAATAGAGGCTCTTCTTACAGTCGGTGCTTTGAGCATTCCCTGTGGACCAGTATTAGTTTCCGATACATCACTACAGCTTCAATGTATTCCTTGGACCTTCACACTGACGATGCAACACAGAAATCGCATCGGAATTAAATACAAAAGGCACAATGACGCCTTAAGTACAAGAATTGAGATTCAGCTTACAGTCGGTGCATTGAGAATTCCCTGTGAGACCAGTATTAGTTTCCGATACACCACAGCAGCTTCAATGTATTCCTTGGACATACACATTGACGATGAAACACTGACATTACATCGGAATTAAATATAAAAGGCACAATGCCGCCTTAAGTGCAAGAAGAGTGAGACTTATTAGAGTCTGTGCTTTGATCCTTTCCTGTGAGACCAGTATTAGTTTCCGACACACCACTGCACGTTCAATGTATTCCTAGGACCTTCACATTGACAAAGAAACATAGAAATCGCATGGGAATTAAATAGAAAAGGCAAAATGCCGCCTTAAGTACAACAATACTACTCTTCTTACAGTCGGTGCTTTGCGCATTCCATGTGAGACCAGTATTAGTTTCCGATACACCACTGCAGGTTCAATTTATTCCTTGGACCTTCACCTTGACGATGAAACACAGAAATCCCATCGGAATTAAATACAAAAGGCACAAAGCTGCCTTAAGTACATGATTAGAAACTTTTCTTACAGTGGGTGCTTTGAGCATTCCCTGTGAGACCAGTATTAGTTTCCGATACACCATTGCAGGTTCAGTGTATTCCTCGGACCTTCACATTGCCGATGAAACACAGAAATCGCATCGGAATTAAATACAAAAGGCACAATGCCACCATAAGCACAAGAATAGAGACTGTTCTTACAGTCGGTGCTTTGAGCATTCCCTGTGAGACCAGTATTAGTTTCTGATACACCACTGCAGGTTCAATGAATTCCTTGGACATACACATTTACGATTAAACACTGAAATTACATCGGAATTAAATACAAAAGACTTAATGCCGCCTTAAGTACAAGAAGAATGAAACTTCTTAGAGTCTGTGCTTTTATCCTTTCCTGTGAGACCAGTATTAGTTTCTGATACACCACTGCAGGTTCAATGTATTCCTTGGATCTTTACATTGACGATGAAACAGGGAAATCGCATCGGAATTAAATACAAAAGGCCCAATGCCACCACAAGTACAAGAATAGTGAATCTTCGTACTGTCGGTGCTTTGAGCGTTCCCTGTGGACCAGTATTAGTTTCCGATACACCACTGCCGGTTCAATGTATTCCTTGGACATACACATTGGCGATGGAACACTGAAATTACATCGGAATTAAATTCAAAAGGCACAATGCCGCCTTAAGTGCAAGAAGAGTGAGACTTCTTAGAGTCTGTGCTTTGATCCTTTCCTGTGAGACCATAATTAGTTTCCGATACACCACTGCAGATTCAATGTATTCCTTGGACCTTCACATTGACGATGAAACACAGCAATCGCATCGGAATAAAATACAAAAGGTACTATGCCGCCTTAAGTACAAGAATAGAGGCTCTTCTTACAGTCGGTGCTTTGAGCATTCCCTGTGAGACCAGTATTAGTTTCCGAAACACCACTCCTGGTTCAATGTATTCCTTGGACCTTGACATTGACGGTGAAACACAGATATCGCATCCGAATTAAATACAAAAGGCACAATGACGCCTTAAGTACAACAATATTGATTCTGCTTACAGTGGGTGCTTTGAGCTTTCCCTGTGAGACCAGTATTAGTTTCCGATACACCACTGCAAATTCAATGTATTCCTTGGACCTTCACATTGACGATGAAACACAGAAATCGCATCGGAATTTAATACAAAATGCACAAAGCCGCCTTAAGTACAACATTAGAAACTTTTCTTACATTGGGTGCTTTGAGCATTCCCTGTGAGACCAGTATTAGTTTCCGATACACCACTGCAGGTTCAGTGTATTCCTCGGACCTTCACGTTGACGATGAAACACAGAAATCGCATCGGAATTAAATACAAAAGGCACAATGCCACCATAACTACAAGAATAGAGACTGTTCTTACAGTCGGTGCTTTGAAAATTCCCTGTGAGACCAGTATTAGTTTCCGATACACCACTGCAGGTTCAATGTATTCCTTGGCCCTTCATATTGACGATGAAAAACAGAAATCGAATCGGAATTAAATACATAAGCCACAATGCCGCCTTAAGTACAAGAATATAGACTCTTCTTACTGTCGGTGATTTGAGCATTCCCTGTGAGACCTATATTAGTTTCTGATACACCACTGCAGGTTCAATGTATTCCTTGGATCTTCACATTGACGATGAAACAGCGAAATCGCATCGGAATTAAATACAATAGGCACAATGCCGCCACAAGTACAAGAATAGTGACTGTTCGTACAGTCGGTGCTTTGAGCATTCCCTGTGAGGCCAGTATTAGTTTCCGATACACCACTCCAGGTTCAATGTATTAACTGGACATTCACATTGACGATGAAACAATGAAATCGCATCGGAATTAAATGCAAAATGCACAATGCCGCCTTAAGTACAAGAATAGAGACTCTTCTTACACTCGGTGCTTTGAGCATTCCCTGTGAGACCAGTATTAGTTTCCGATATAGAACTGCAGGTTCAATGTATTCCTTGGACCATCACATTGACGATGAAACACAGAAATCGCATCCGAATTAAATACAAAAGGCACAATGCCGACTTAAGTACAAGAATAGAGACTCTTCTAACAGTCGGTGCTTTGAGCATTCCCTGTGAGACCAGTATTAGTTTCCGATACACCACTGCAGGTTCAATGTATTCCTTGGACATACACATTGACGATGGAACACTGTAATTACATCGGAATTAAATACAAAAGGCACAATGCCGCCTTAAATGCAAGAAGAGTGAGACTTCTTAGAGTATGTGCTTTGATCCTTTCCTGTGAGACCATTATTAGTTTCCGATACAGCATTGCAGGTTCAATGTATTCCTCGGACTTACACATTGACGATGAAACACTGAAATCGCATCGGAATTAAATACAAAAGGCACAATGACGCCTTAAGTACAAGAATAGAGATTCTGCTTACAGTCGGTGCTTTGAGGATTCCCTGTGAGACCAGTATTAGTTTCCGATACAACACAGCATGTTCAATGTATTCCTTGGACATACACATTGACGGTGAAACACCGAAATTACATCGGAATTAAATATAAATGGCACAATGCCGCCTTAAGTGCAAGAAGAGTGAGACTTCTTAGAGTCTGTGCTTTGATTCTTCCTGTGAGACCAGTATTAGTTTCCGATACACCACTGCAGGTTCAATGTATTCCTTGGACCTTCACATTGACGATAAAACACAGATATAGCATCGGAATTAAATACAAAAGGAACAATGTCGCCTTAAGTACAAGAATAGACACCCTTCTTACAGTCGGTGTTTGAGCATTCCCTGTGAGACCAGTTTTAGTTTCCGATACACCACTGCAGGTTCACTGTATTCCTTGGACATACACATTGACGATGAAACACTGAAATTACATCGGAATTAAATACAAGAGACTCAATGCCGCCTTAAGTACAATAAGAATGAGACTTCTTAGAATCTGTGATTTTATCCGTTCCTGTGAGACCAGTATTACTTTCCGATATACCTCCGCAGGTTCAATGTATTCCTTGGCCCTTCATATTGACGATGAAATACAGGAATCGAATCGGAATTAAATACAAAAGGCACAATGCCGCCATAAGTACACGAATATAGACTCTTCTTACAGTCGGTGATTTGAGCATTCCCTGTGAGACCAGTATTAGTTTCTGATACACCACTGCAGGTTCAATGTATTCCTTGGATCTTCACATTGACGATGAAACAGGGGAATCGCATCGAAATTATATACATAAGGCACAATGCCGCCACAAGTACAAGAATAGTGACTAATCGCACAGTCTGTGCTTTGAGCATTCCCTGTGAGACCAGTATTAGTTTCCGATACACCACTGCAGGTTCAATGTATTACCTGGACGTACACATTGACGATGAAACACTGAAATCGCAATGGAATTAAATACAAAATGCACAATGAAGCCTTAAGTACAAGAATAGAGACTCTTCTTATAGTCGGTGCTTTGAGCATACCCTGTGAGACCAGTATTAGTTTCCGATACACCTCTGCAGGTTCAATGTATTCCTCGGACTTACAGATTGACGATGAAACACTGTACTCGCATCGGAATTAAATACAAAAGGCACAATGCCGCCTTAAGTGCAAGAAGAGTTACACTTCTTGGAGTCTGTGCCTTGATCCATTCCTGTGAGACCATAATTAGTTTCCGATACACCACTGCAGGTTCAATGTATTCCTTGGACCTTGACATTGACAATGAAACACATAAATCGCATCCGAATTAAATACAAAAGGCACAACGACGCCTTAAGTACAAGAATATTGATTCTGCTTACAGTCGGTGCTTTGAGCTTTCCCTGTGAGACCAGTATTAGTTTCCGATACACCACTGCAGGTTCAATGTATTCCTTGGACCTTCACATTGACGATGAAACACAGAAATCGCATCGGTATTAAATACAAAATGCACAAAGCCGCCTTAAGTACAACATTAGAAACTTTTCTTACGTTGGGTGCTTTGAGCATTCCCTGTGAGACCAGTATTAGTTTCCGATACACCACTGCAGGTTCACTGTATTCCTCGGACCTTCACATTGACGATGAAACACAGAAATCGCATTGGAACTAAATACAAAAGGCACAATGCCACCATAACTACAAGAATAGAGACTGTTCTTACAGTCGGTGCTTTGAAAATTCCCTGTGAGACCAGTATTAGTTTCCGATACACCACTGCAGGTCAATGTATTCCTTGGCCCTTCATATTGACGATGAAAAACAGAAATCGAATCGGAATTAAATACATAAGGCACAATGCCGCCTTAAGTACAAGAATATAGACTCTTCTTACTGTTGGTGATTTGAGCATTCCCTGTGAGACCAGAATTAGTTTCTGATTCACCACTGCAGGTTCAATGTATTCCTTGGATCTTCACATTGACGATGAAACAGCGAAATCGCATCGGAATTAAATACAAAAGGCACAATGCCGCCACAAGTACAAGAATAGTGACTCTTCGTACAGTCGGTGCTTTGAGCATTCCCTGTGAGGCCAGTATTAGTTTCCGATACACCACCCCAGGTTCAATGTATTAACTGGACATACACATTGACGATGAAACACTGAAATCGCATCGGAATTGAATACAAAAGGCACAATGACGCCTTAAGTACAAGAATAGAGATTCTGCTTACAGTCGGTGTTTTGAGGATTCCCTGTGAGACCAGTATTAGTTTCCGATACACCACAGCATGTTCAATGTATTCCTTGGACATGCACATTGACGGTGAAACACCGAAATTACATCGGAAATAAATATAAATGGCACAATGCCGCCTTAAGTGCAAGAAGAGTGAGACTTCTTAGAGTCTGTGCTTTGATCCTTCCTGTGAGTCCAGTATTAGTTACCGATACACCACTGCAGGTTCAATGTATTCCTTGGACCTTCACATTGACGATAAAACACAGAAATAGCATCGGAATTAAATACAAAACGAACAATGTCGCCTTACGTACAAAAATAGACACTCTTCTTACAGTCGGTGATTTGAGCATTCCCTGTGAGACCAGTTTTAGTGTCCGATACACCACTGCAGGTTCACTGTATTCTTTGGACATACACATTGACAATGAAACACTGAAATTACATCGGAATTAAATACAAGACGAACAATTCCGCCGTAAGAGCAAGAAGAGTGAGACTTCTTAGTGTCTGTGCTTTGATCCTTTCCTGTGAGACCAGTATTAGTTTCCGATACACCACTGCAGGTTCAATGTATTCCTAGGACCTTCACATTGACGAAGAAACATAGAAATCGCATCGGAATTAAATAGAAATGGCAAAATGCCGCCTTAAGTACAACAATACAGACTCTTCTTACAGTCGGTGTTTTGCGCATTCCCTGTGAGACCAGTATTAGTTTCCGATACACCACTGCAGGTTCAATGTATTCCTTCGACATACACATTGACGATGAAACACTGAAATTACATCGGAATTAAATACATGAGACTCAATGCCGCCTTAAGTACAAGAAGAATGAGACTTCTTAGAATCTGTGATTTTATCCGTTCCTGTGAGACCAGTATTACTTTCCGATACACCACCGCAGGTTCAATGTATTCCTTGGCCCTTCATATTGACGATGAAATACAGAAATCGAATCGGAATTAAATACAAAAGGCACAATGCCGCCTTCAGTACAAGAATATAGACTCTTCTTACTGTCGGTGATTTGAGCATTCCCTGTGAGACCAGTATTAGTTTCTGATACACTATTGCTGGTTCCATGTATTCCTTGGATCTTCCAATTGACGATGAAACAGGAAAATCGCATCGGAATTAAATACAAAATGCACAATGCCGCCTTTGGTACAAGAATAGAGACTCTTCTTACAGTCGGTGCTTTGAGCATACCCTGTGAGACCAGTATTAGTTTCCGATACACCACTGCATGTTCAATGTATTCCTTGGACCATCACATTGACGATGGAACACTGAAATTACATCGGAATTAAATACAAAAGGCACAATGCCGCCTTAAGTGCAAGAAGATTGAGACTTCTTATGGTCTGTGCTTTGATCCTTTCCTGTGAGACCAGTATTAGTTTCCGATACAGCATTGCAGGTTCAATGTATTCCTCGGACTTACACATTGACGATGAAACACTGAAATCGCATCGGAATTAAATACAAAAGGCACAATGACGTCTTAAGTACAAGAATAGAGACTCTTCTTACAGTCGGTGATTTGAGCATTCCATGTGAGACCAGAATTAGTTTCCGATACACCAATGCAGGTTCAATGTATTCCTTGGACATACACATTGACGATGAAACAAAGAAATCGCATCGGAATTAAATACAAAAGGCACAATGACGCCTTAAGTACAACAATATTGATTCTGCTTGCAGTCGGTGCTTTGAGCTTTCCCTGTGAGACCAGTATTAGTTTCCGATACACCACTGCAAATTCAATGTATTCGTTGGACCTTCACATTGACGATGAAACACAGAAATCGCATCGGAATTAAATACAAAATGCACAAAGCCGCCTTAAGTACAACATTAGAAACTTTTCTTACATTGGGTGCTTTGAGCATTCCCTGTGAGACCAGTATTAGTTTCCGATACACCACTGCAGGTTCAGTGTATTCCTCGGACCTTCACATTGACGATGAAAAACAGAAATCGCATCGGAATTAAATACAAAAGGCACAATGCCACCATAACTACAAGAATAGAGACTGTGCTTACAGTCGGTGCTTTGAAAATTCCCTGTGAGACCAGTATCAGTTTCCGATACACCACTGCAGGTTCAATGTATTCCTTGGCCCTTCATATTGACGATGAAAAACAGAAATCGAATCGGAATTAAATACATAAGGCACAATGCCGCCTTAAGTACAAGAATATAGACTCTTCTTACTGTCGGGGAGTTGAGCATTCCCTGTCAGACCAGTATTAGTTTCTGATACACCACTGCAGGTTCAATGTATTCCTTGGATCTTCACATTGACGATGAAACAGCGAAATCGCATCGGAATTAAATACAAAAGACACAATGCAGCCACAAGTACAAGAATAGTGACTCTTCGTACAGTCGGTGTTTGAGCATTCCCTGTGAGGCCAGTATTAGTTTCCGATACACCACTCCAGGTTCAATGTATTAACTGGACATACACATTGACGATGAAACACTGAAATCGCATCGGAATTAAATACAAAATGCACAATGCCGCCTTAAGTACAAGAATAGAGACTCTTCTTACACTCGGTGCTTTGAGCAATCCCTGTGAGACCAGTATTAGTTTCCGATACACCACTGCAAGTTCAATGTATTCCTTGGACCATCACATTGACGATGAAACACAGAAAACGCATCGGAATTAAATAAAAAAGGCACAATTCCGACTTAAGTACAAGAATAGAGACTCTTCTAACAGTCGGTGCTTTGAGCATTCCCTGTGAGACCAGTATTAGTTTCTGATACACCACTGCAGGTTCAATGTATTCCTTGGATCTTCACATTGACGATGAAACAGGGGAATCGCATCGAAATTATATACAAAAGGCACAATGCCGCCACAAGTACAAGAATAGTGACTAATCGTACAGTCTGTGCTTTGAGCATTCCCTGTGAGACCAGTATTAGTTTCCGATACACCACTGCAGGTTCAATGTATTACCTGGACGTACACATTGACGATGAAACACTGAAATCGCAATGGAATTAAATACAAAATGCACAATGAAGCCTTAAGTACAAGAATAGAGACTCTTCTTATAGTCGGTGCTTTGAGCATACCCTGTGAGACCAGTATTAGTTTCCGATACACCTCTGCAGGTTCAATGTATTCCTCGGACTTACAGATTGACGATGAAACACTGTAATCGCATCGGAATTAAATACAAAAGGCACAATGCCGCCTTAAGTGCAAGAAGAGTTACACTTCTTGGAGTCTGTGCCTTGATCCTTTCCTGTGAGACCATAATTAGTTTCCGATACACCACTGCAGGTTCAATGTATTCCTTGGACCTTGACATTGACAATGAAACACATAAATCGCATCCGAATTAAATACAAAAGGCACAACGACGCCTTAAGTACAACAATATTGATTCTGCTTACAGTCGGTGCTTTGAGCTTTCCCTGTGAGACCAGTATTAGTTTCCGATACACCACTGCAGGTTCAATGTATTCCTTGGACCTTCACATTGACGATGAAACACAGAAATCGTATCGGTATTAAATACAAAATGCACAAAGCCGCCTTAAGTACAACATTAGAAACTTTTCTTACATTGGGTGCTTTGAGCATTCCCTGTGAGACCAGTATTAGTTTCCGATACACCACTGCAGGTTCACTGTATTCCTCGGACCTTCACATTGACGATGAAACACAGAAATCGCATTGGAACTAAATACAAAAGGCACAATGCCACCATAACTACAAGAATAGAGACTGTTCTTACAGTCGGTGCTTTGAAAATTCCCTGTGAGACCAGTATTAGTTTCCGATACACCACTGCAGGTTCAATGTATTCCTTGGCCCTTCATATTGACGATGAAAAACAGAAATCGAATCGGAATTAAATACATAAGGCCCAATGCCGCCTTAAGTACAAGAATATAGACTCTTCTTACTGTTGGTGATTTGAGCATTCCCTGTGAGACCAGTATTAGTTTCTGATACACCACAGCAGGTTCAATATATTCCTTGGATCTTCACATTGACGATGAAACAGCGAAATCGCATCGGAATTAAATACAAAAGGCACAATGCCGCCACAAGTACAAGAATAGTGACTCTTCGTACAGTCGGTGCTTTGAGCATTCCCTGTGAGGCCAGTATTAGTTTCCGATACACCACCCCAGGTTCAATGTATTAACTGGACATACACATTGACGATGAAACACTGAAATCGCATCGGAATTAAATACAAAAGGCACAATGATGCCTTAAGTTCAAGAATAGAGATTCTGCTTACAGTCGGTGCTTTGAGGATTCCCTGTGAGACCAGTATTAGTTTCCGATACACCACAGCATGTTCAATGTATTCCTTGGACATGCACATTGACGGTGAAACACCGAAATTACATCGGAAATAAACATAAATGGCACAATGCCGCCTTAAGTGCAAGAAGAGTGAGACTTCTTAGAGTCTGTGCTTTGATCCTTCCTGTGAGTCCAGTATTAGTTACCGATACACCACTGCAGGTTCAATGTATTCCTTGGACCTTCACATTGACGATAAAACACAGAAATAGCATCGGAATTAAATACAAAACGAACAATGTCGCCTTAAGTACAAAAATAGACACTCTTCTTACAGTCGGTGAATTGAGCATTCCTTGTGAGACCAGTTTTAGTGTCCGATACACCACTGCAGGTTCACTGTATTCTTTGGACATACACATTGACAATGAAACACTGAAATTACATCGGAATTAAATACAATACGAACAATTCCGCCGTAAGAGCAAGAAGAGTGAGACTTCTTAGAGTCTGTGCTTTGATCCTTTCCTGTGAGACCAGTATTAGTTTCCGATACACCACTGCAGGTTCAATGTATTCCTAGGACCTTCACATTGACGAAGAAACATAGATATCGAATCGGAATTAAATAGAAATGGCAAAATGCCGCCTTAAGTACAACAATACAGACTCTTCTTACAGTCGGTGTTTTGCGCATTCCCTGTGAGACCAGTATTAGTTTCCGATACACCACTGCAGGTTCAATGTATTCCTACGACATACACATTGACGATGAAACACTGAAATTACATCGGAATTAAATACATGAGACTCAATGCCGTCTTAAGTACAAGAAGAATGAGACTTCTTAGAATCTGTGATTTTATGCGTTCCTGTGAGACCAGTATTACTTTCCGATACACCACCGCAGGTTCAATGTATTCCTTGGCCCTTCATATTGACGATGAAATACAGAAATCGAATCGGAATTAAATACAAAAGCCACAATGCCGCCTTCAGTACAAGAATATAGACTCTTCTTACTGTCGGTGATTTGAGCATTCCCTGTGAGACCAGTATTAGTTTCTGATACACTATTGCTGGTTCCATGTATTCCTTGGATCTTCCAATTGACGATGAAACAGGAAAATCGCATCGGAATTAAATACAAAATGCACAATGCCGCCTTTGGTACAAGAATAGAGACTCTTCTTACAGTCGGTGCTTTGAGCATTCCCTGTGAGACCAGTATTAGTTTCCGATACACCACTGCATGTTCAATGTATTCCTTGGACCATCACATTGACGATGGAACACTGAAATTACATCGGAATTAAATACAAAAGGCACAATGCCGCCTTAAGTGCAAGAAGATTGAGACTTCTTATGGTCTGTGCTTTGATCCTTTCCTGTGAGACCAATATTAGTTTCCGATACAGCATTGCAGGTTCAATGTATTCCTCGGACTTACACATTGACGATGAAACACTGAAATCGCATCGGAATTAAATACAAAAGGCACAATGACGTCTTAAGTACAAGAATAGAGACTCTTCTTACAGTCGGTGATTTGAGCATTCCGTGTGAGACCAGAATTAGTTTCCGATACACCAATGCAGGTTCAATGTATTCCTTGGACATACACATTGACGATGAAACAAAGAAATCGCATCGGAATTAAATACAAAACGAACAATTCCGCCGTAAGAGCAAGAAGAGTGAGACTTCTTAGAGTCTGTGCTTTGATCCTTTCCTGTGAGACCAGTATTAGTTTCCGATACACCACTGCAGGTTCAATGTATTCCTAGGACCTACACATTGACGAAGAAACATAGAAATGGCATCGGAATTAAATAGAAAAGGCAAAATGCCGCCTTAAGTACAACAATACAGACTCTTCTTACAGTCGGTGCTTTGCGCATTCCCTGTGAGACCAGTATTAGTTTCCGATACACCACTGCAGGTTCAATGTATTCCTTAGACCTTCACATTGGCGACGGAACACAGAAATCGCATCGGAATTAAATACCAAATGCATAAAGCCGCCTTAAGTACAAGATTAGAAACTTTTCTCACAGTGGGTGCTTTGAGCATTCCCTGTGAGACCAGTATTAGTTTCCGATACACCACTGAAGGTTCAGTGTATTCCTCGGACCTTCACATTGACGATGAAACACAGAAATCGCATCGGAACTAAATACAAAAGGCACAATGCCACCATAACTACAAGAATAGAGACTGTGCTTACAGTCGGTGCTTTGAAAATTCCCTGTGAGACCAGTATCAGTTTCCGATACACCACTGCAGGTTCAATGTATTCCTTGGCCCTGCATATTGACGATGAAAAACAGAAATCGAATCGGAATTAAATACATAAGGCACAATGCCGCCTTAAGTACAAGAATATAGACTCTTCTTACTGTCGGGGATTTGAGCATTCCCTGTCAGACCAGTATTAGTTTCTGATACACCACTGCAGGTTCAATGTATTCCTTGGATCTTCACATTGACGATGAAACAGCGAAATCGCATCGGAATTAAATACAAAAGGCACAATGCAGCCACAAGTACAAGAATAGTGACTCTTCGTACAGTCGGTGCTTTGAGCATTCCCTGTGAGGCCAGTATTAGTTTCCGATACACCACTCCAGGTTCAATGTATTAACTGGACATACACATTGACGATGAAACACTGAAATCGCATCGGAATTAAATACAAAAGCCACAATGCCGCCTTAAGTACAAGAATAGAGACTATTCTTACACTCGGTGCTTTGAGCAATCCCTGTGAGACCAGTATTAGTTTCCGATACACCACTGCAGGTTCAATGTATTCCTTGGACCATCACATTGACGATGAAACACAGAAAACGCATCGGAATTAAATAAAAAAGGCACAATGCCGACTTAAGTACAAGAATAGAGACTCTTCTAACAGTCGGTGCTTTGAGCATTCCCTGTGAGACCAGTATTAGTTTCCGATACACCACTGCAGGTTCAATGTATTCCTTGGACGTACACATTGACGATGGAACACTGAAATTCCATCGGAATTAAATACAAAAGGCACAATGCCGCCTTAAGTGCAAGAAGAGTGAGACTTCTTAGAGTCTGTGCTTTGATCCATTCCTGTGAGACCATTATTAGTTTCCGATACAGCATTGCAGGTTCAATGTATTCCTCGGACTTACACATTGACGATGAAACACTGAAATCGCATCGGAATTAAATACAAAAGGCACAATGACGCCTTAAGTACAAGAATAGAGATTCTGCTTACAGTCGGTGCTTTGAGGATTCCCTGTGAGACCAGTATTAGTTTCCGATACACCACAGCATGTTCAATGTATTCCTTGGACATACACATTGACGGTGAAACACCGAAATTACATCGGAATTAAATATAAATGGCACAATGCCGCCTTAAGTGCAAGAAGAGTGAGACTTCTTAGAGTCTGTGCTTTGATCCTTCCTGTGAGACCAGTATTAGTTTCCGATACACCACTGCAGGTTCAATGTATTCCTTGGACCTTCACATTGACGATAAAACACAGAAATAGCATCGGAATTAAATACAAAAGGAACAATGTCGCCTTAAGTACAAGAATAGACACTCTTCTTACAGTCGGTGATTTGAGCATTCCCTGTGAGACCAGTTTCAGTTTCCGATACACCACTGCTGGTTCGCTGTATTCTTTGGACATACACATTGACAATGAAACACTGAAATTACATCGGAATTAAACACAAAACGAACAATTCCGCCGTAAGAGCAAGAAGAGTGAGACTTCTTAGAGTCTGTGCTTTGATCCTTTCCTGTGAGACCAGTATTAGTTTCCGATACACCACTGCAGGTTCAATGTATTCCTAGGACCTTCACATTGACGAAGAAACATAGAAATCGCATCGGAATTAAATAGAAAAGGCAAAATGCCGCCTTAAGTACAACAATACAGACTCTTCTTACAGTCGGTGTTTTGCGCATTCCCTGTGAGACCAGTATTAGTTTCCGATACACCACTGCAGGTTCAATGTATTCCTTCGACATACACATTGACGATGAAACACTGAAATTACATCGGAATTAAATACAAGAGACTCAATGCCGCCTTAAGTACAAGAATAGAGACTCTTCTAGCAGTCGGTGCTTTGAGCATTCCCTGTGAGGCCAGTATTAGTTTCCGATACACCACTCCAGGTTCAATGTATTAACTGGACATACACATTGACGATGAAACACTGAAATCGCATCGGAATTAAATACAAAATACACAATGCCGCCTTAAGTACAAGAATAGAGACTCTTCTTACACTCGGTGCTTTGAGCATTCCCTGTGAGACCAGTATTAGTTTCCGATACACCACTGCAGGTTCAATGTATTCCTTGGACCATCACATTGACGATGAAACACAGAAAACGCATCGGAATTAAATACAAAAGGCACAATGCCGACTTAAGTACAAGAATAGAGACTCTTCTAGCAGTCGGTGCTTTGAGCATTCCCTGTGAGACCAGTATTAGTTTCCGATACACCACTGCAGGTTCAATGTATTCCTTGGACATACACATTGACGATGGAACACTGAAATTACATCGGAATTAAATACAAAAGGCACAATGCCGCCTTAAGTGCAAGAAGAGTGAGACTTCTTAGAGTCTGTGCTTTGAACCTTTCCTGTGAGACCATTATTAGTTTCCGATACAGCATTGCAGGTTCAATGTATTCCTCGGACTTACACATTGACGATGAAACACTGAAATCGCATCGGAATTAAATACAAAAGGCACAATGACGCCTTAAGTACAAGAATAGAGATTCTGCTTACAGTCGGTGCTTTGAGGATTCCCTGTGAGACCAGTATTAGTTTCCGATACACCACAGCATGTTCAATGTATTCCTTGGACATACACATTGACGGTGAAACACCGAAATTACATCGGAATTAAATATAAATGGCACAATGCCGCCTTAAGTGCAAGAAGAGTGAGAAATCTTAGAGTCTGTGCTTTGATCCTTCCTGTGAGACCAGTATTAGTTTCCGATACACCACTGCAGGTTCAATGTATTCCTTGGACCTTCACATTGACGATAAAACACAGAAATAGCATCGGAATTAAATACAAAAGGAACAATGTCGCCTTAAGTACAAGAATAGACACTCTTCTTACAGTCGGTGATTTGAGCATTCCCTGTGAGACCAGTTTTAGTTTCCGATACACCACTGCTGGTTCGCTGTATTCTTTGGACATACACATTGACAATGAAACACTGAAATTACATCGGAATTAAACACAAAACGAACAATTCCGCCGTAAGAGCAAGAAGAGTGAGACCTCTTAGAGTCTGTGCTTTGATCCTTTCCTGTGAGACCAGTATTAGTTTCCGATACACCACTGCAGGTTCAATGTATTCCTAGGACCTTCACATTGACGAAGAAACATAGAAATCGCATCGGAATTAAATAGAAAAGGCAAAATGCCGCCTTAAGTACAACAATACAGACTCTTCTTACAGTCGGTGTTTTGCGCATTCCCTGTGAGACCAGTATTAGTTTCCGATACACCACTGCAGGTTCAATGTATTCCTTCGACATACACATTGACGATGAAACACTGAAATTACATCGGAATTAAATACAAGAGACTCAATGCCGCCTTAAGTACAAGAAGAATGAGACTTCTTAGAATCTGTGATTTTATCCGTTCCTGTGAGACCAGTATTACTTTCCGATACACCACCGCAGGTTCAATGTATTCCTTGGCCCTTCACATTGACGATGAAATACAGAAATCGCATCGGAATTAAATACAAAAGGCACAACGCCACCATAACTACAAGAATAAAGACTGATCTTACAGTCGGTGCTTTGAGCATTCCCTGTGAGACCAGTATTAGTTTCCGATACACCACTGCAGTTTCAATGTATTCCTTGGGCAACACATTGACAATGAAACACTGAAATTACAACGGAATTAAATACAAAAGACTCAATGCCGCCTTAAGTACAAGAAGAATGAGACTTCTTAGAGTCTGTGTTTTTATCCTTTCCTGTGAGACCAGTATTAGTTTCCGATACACCACTGCAGGTTCAATGTATTCCTTGGGCCTTCATATTGACGATGAAATACAGAAATCGAATCGGAATTAAATACATAAGGCACAATGCCGCCTTAAGTACAAGAATATAGACTCTTCATACTGTCGGTGATTTGAGCATTCCCTGTGAGACCAGTATTAGTTTCTGATACACCACTGCTGGTTCAATGTATTCCTTGGATCTTCCAATTGACGATGAATCAGGGAAATCGCATCGGAATTAAATACAAAATGCACAATGCCTCATTTGGTACAAGAATAGAGACTCTTCTTACAGTCGGTGATTTGAGCATTCCGTGTGAGACCAGAATTAGTTTCCGATACACCAATGCAGGTTCAATGTATTCCTTGGACCTACACATTGACGATGAAACAAAGAAATCGCATCGGAATTAAATACAACAGGCACAATGCCGCCTAAAGGACTGGAATAGAGACTCTTCTTACAGTCGGTGCTTTGAGCATTCCCTGTGAGACCAGTATTAGTTTCCGATACACCACTGCAGGTTCAGTGTATTCTTTGGACATACACATTGACAATGAAACACTGAAATTACATCGGAATTAAATACAAAACGAACAATTCCGCCGTAAGAGCAAGAAGAGTGAGACTTCTTAGAGTCTGTGCTTTGATCCTTTCCTGTGAGACCAGTATTAGTTTCCGATACACCACTGCAGGTTCAATGTATTCCTAGGACCTACACATTGACGAAGAAACATAGAAATGGCATCGGAATTAAATAGAAAAGGCAAAATGCCGCCTTAAGTACAACAATACAGACTCTTCTTACAGTCGGTGCTTTGCGCATTCCCTGTGAGACCAGTATTAGTTTCCGATACACCACTGCAGGTTCAATGTATTCCTTAGACCTTCACATTGGCGACGGAACACAGAAATCGCATCGGAATTAAATACCAAATGCATAAAGCCGCCTTAAGTACAAGATTAGAAACTTTTCTCACAGTGGGTGCTTTGAGCATTCCCTGTGAGACCTGTATTAGTTTCCGATACACCATTGCAGGTTCAGTGTATTCCTCTGACCTTCACTTTGACGATGAAACACAGACGTCGAATCGGAATTAAATACAAAAGGCAATATGCCACCATAAGTACAAGAATAGAGACTGTTCTTACAGTCGGTGCATTGAGCATAACCTGTGAGACCAGTATTAGTTTCCGATACACCACTGCAGGTTCAATGTATTCCTTGGACTTACACATTGACGATGAAACACTGAAATTACATCGGAATTAAATACAAAAGACTCAATGCCGCCTTAAGTACAAGAAGAATGAGACTTCTTAGAGTATGTGCTTTTCTCCGTTCCTGTGAGACCAGTATTACTTTCTGATACACCTCCGCAGGTTCAATGTATTCCTTGGCCCTTCATAATAACGATGAAATACAAAAATCGAATCGGAATTAAATACAAAAGGCACAATGCCGCCTTAAGTACAAGAATATAGACTCTTCTTACAGTCGGTGATTTGAGCATTCCCTGTGAGACCAGTATTAGTTTCTGATACACCACTGCAGGTTCCATGTATTCCTTGGATCTTCACATTGACGATGAAACAGGGAAATCGCATCGGAATTAAATACAAAAGGCACAATACCGCCACAAGTACAAGAATAGTGACCCTTCGTACAGTCGGTGCTTTGAGCATTCCCTGTGATACCAGTATTAGTTTCCGATACACCACTGCAGGTTCAATGTATTAACTGGACATACACATTGACGATGAAACACTGAAATCGCAAAGGAATTAAATACAAAATGCACAATGAAGCCTTTACTACTAGAATAGAGACTCTTCTTAAAGTCGCTGCTTTGAGCATACCCTGCGAGACCAGTATTAGTTTCCGATACACCACTGCAGGTTCAATGTATTCCTAGGACCATCACATTGACGATGAAACACAGAAATCGCAACGGAATTAAATACATAAGGCACAATGCCGACTTAAGTACAAGAATAGAGACTCTTCTTACAGTCGGTGCTTTGAGCATTCCCTGTGAGACCAGTATTAGTTTCCGATACACCACTGCAGGTTCAATGTATTCCTTGGACATACACATTGTCGATGGAACACTGAAATTACATCGGAATTAAATACAAAAGGCACAATGCCGCCCTAAGTGCAAGAAGGGTGAGACTTCTTAGAGTCTGTGCTTTGATCCTTTCCTGTGAGACCAGTTTTAGTTTCCGATACAGCACTGCAGGTTCAATGTATTCCTCGGACTTACAGATTGACGATGAAACACTGTAATCGCATCGGAATTAAATACAAAATGCACAATGCCTCCTTAAGTACAAGAATAGAGATTCTTCTTACCGTCGGTGCTTTGAGCATACCCTGTGAGACCAGTATTAGTTTCCGATACACCACAGCAGGTTCAATGTATTCCTTGGACATACACATTGACGATGAAACACCGAAATTACATCGGAATTAAATAAAAAAGTTACAATGAAGCCTTAAGTACAAGAATTGTGACTCTTCGTGCAGTCGGTGCTTTGAGCATTCCCTGTGAGACCAGTATTAGTTTCCGAGACACCACTGCAGGTTCAATGTATCAACTAGACATGCACATTGACGATGAAACACTGAAATCGCATCGGAATTAAATACAAAATGCACAATAAAGCCTTAAGTACAAGAATAGAGACTCTTCTTACAGTCGGTGCTTTGAGCATACCGTGTGAGACCAGTATTAGTTTCCGATACCCAACTGCAGGTTCAATGTATTCCTTGGACCATCACATTGACGATGAAACACAGAAATCGAATCGGAATTAAATACAAAAGGCACAATGCCCCCTTAAGTACAAGAATATAGACTCTTCTTACAGTCGGAGATTTGAGCATTCCCTGTGAGACCAGTATTAGTTTACGATACACCACTGCAGGTTCAATGTATCAACTGGACATACACATTGACGATGAAACACTGAAATCGCATCGGAATGAAATACAAAATGCACAATGAAGCCTTTACTACTAGAATAGAGACTCTTCTTAAAGTCGCTGCTTTGAGCATACCCTGCGAGACCAGTATTAGTTTTCGATACACCACAGCAGGTTCAATGTATTCCTTGGACATACACATTGACGATGAAACACTGAAATTAAATCCTAATTAAAGACAAAAGGTGCAATGCCGCCTTAAGTACAAGAATAGAGACTCTTCTTACAGTCGGTGCTTTGAGCATTCCGTGTGTGACCAGTATTAATTTCCGATACACCACTGCAGGTTCAATGTATTCCTTGGACCTTCACATTGACGATGAAACACAGAAATCGCATCGTAATTAAATACAAAAGGCACAATGCCGCCTTAAGTACAAGAATAGAGACTCCTCTTAAAGTCGGTGCTTTGAGCATTCCGTGTGAGACCAGTATTAATTTCCGATACACCACTGCAGGTTCAATGTATTCCTTGGACATACACATTGACGATGAAACACAGAAATTAAATCCGCCTTAAGTGCAAGATGTGTGAAACTTCTTAAAATCTGTGCTTTGATCCTTTCCTGTGAGACCAGTATTAGTTTCCGATACACCACTACAGGGTTAATGTATTCCTTGGACCTTCACATTGACGATGAAACACAGATATCGCATCGGAATTAAATACAAAAGGCACAATGCCGCCATAAGTACAGGAATAGACTCTTCTTACAGTCGGTGCTTTGAGCATTCCCTGTGAGACCAGTATTAGTTTCCGATACACCACTGCAATTTCAATGTATTCCTTGGACCATCACATTGAAGTTGAAACACAGAAATCGCGTCGGTATTAAATACAAAAATCACAATACCGACTTAAGTACAACAATAGAGACTCTTCTTACAGTCGGTGCTATGAGCATTCCCTGTGAGACCAGTATTAGTTTCCGATACACCACTGCAGGTTCAATGTATTCCTTGGACAAACACATTGACGATGAAACACAGAAATGGCATCGGAATTAAATACAAAAGGCACAATGGCGATCTAAGTGCAAGAAGAGTGAGTCTTCTTAGAGTCTGTTCTTTGATCCTTTCCTGTGAGACCAGTATTAGATTCCGATACATCACTTCAGGTTCAATGTATTCCTTGGACCTTCACATTGACGATGAAGCACAGAAATCGCATCGGAATTAAGTACAAAAGTTACAATGCAGCCTTAAGTGCAACAATAGAGACTCTTCTTACTTCGGTGCTTTTGATCATTCCCTGTGAGACCAGTATTAGGTTCCGATACACCACTGCAGGTTCAATGTATTCCTTGAAAATTCACATTGACGATGAGACGCAGAAATCGGATCGGAATTAGATACAAAAGGCACAAAGCCGCATCAAGTGCAAGAGGAATGAGACTTCTTAGAGTATGTGCTTTGGTCCTTTCCTGTAAGAAACGTATTCGTTTCCGATACTTTATAGCAGATTCAATGTATTTCTTGGACATACACATTGACGATGAAACACAGAAATCGCATCTGAATTAAATACAAAAGGCACAACGCCGCCTTAAGTACAAGAATAGAATCTCTTCTTGAAGTCGGTGCTTTGAGCATTCCGTGTGAGACCAGTATTAGTTTCCCAAACACCATTGCAGGTTCAATGTATTCCTTGGACATACACATTGACGATGAAACACAGAAATCGCATCGGAATTAAATACATAAGGCACAATGCCGCCCTAAGTACAAGAATAGAGGCTCTTCTTAAGGTTGGTGCTTTGAGCATTCCGTGTGAGACTAGTATTAGTTTCCGATACACCACTGCAGGTTCAATGAATTCCTTGGACATACACAATGACAATGAAACACTGAAATTACATCGGAATTAAATACAAAAGGAACAATGCCGCCTTAAGTGCAAGATATGTGAGACTTCTTAGAGTCTGTGCTTTGATCCTTTCCTGTGAGACCAGTATTAGTTTCCGATCCATCACAGCAGGTTCAATGTGTTCCTTGGACCTTCACATTGACGATGAAACACAGAAATCGCATTGGAATTAAATCCAAAAGGCACAATGCCGCCCTAAGTACAAGTATAGAGACTCTTCGTACAGTCGGTGTTTGAGCATTCCCTGCGGGACCAGTATTAGTTTCCGATACACCACTGCACGTTCAATGTATTCCTTGGACATACACATCGACGATGAAACACTGAATTTACATCGTAATTGAATACAAAAGGTACAATGCCGTCTTAAGTGCAAGAAGAGTGAGACTTCTTAGAGTCTGTGCATTTATCCTTTCCTGCGCGGCCAGTATCAGTTTCCGATACGCCACTGCAGGTTCAATGTATTCCTTGGACCTTCACATTGACGATGAAACACAGAAATCGCATCGGAATTAAATACAAATGGCACAATGCCGCCTTAAGTACAAGAATAGAGAGTCTTCTTACAGTCGGTGCTTTGAGCATTCCCTGTGAGACCAGTATTAGTTTCCGATACACCACTGCAGGTTCAATGTTTTTCTTGGACCTTCACATTGACGATGAAAAACATCAATCGTATTAGAATTAAATACAAAAGGCACAATGCCGCCTTAAGTACAAGAATAGAGACTCCTTTTACAGTCGGTGATTTGAGCATTCCCTGTGAGACCAGTATTAGTTTCCGATACACCACTGCAGGTTCAATGAATTCCTTGGACTTTCACATTGACGATGAAACACTGAAATTACATCGGAATTAAATACAAAATTCACAATGCCGCCTTAAGTACAAGAATAGTGACTCTTCTTACCGTCGGTACTTTGAGCATTCCCTGTGAGACCAGTATTAGTTTCCGATACACTTCTGCAGGTTCAGTTTATTCCTTGGACATTCACATTGACGATGAAACACTGAAATTACATCGGAATTAAATACAAAATTCACAATGCCGCATTAAGTACAAGAATAGAGACTCTTCTTACAGTCGGTGCTTTGAGCATTCCCTGTGAGACCAGTATTAGTTTTCGATACACCACTGCAGGTTCAATGTAATCCTTATACATACACATTGACGAAGAAACACTGAAATTACACTGGAATTAAATACAAAAGACACAATGCCATCATAAGTGCAAGAGTAGAGACTCCTCTTACAGTCGGTGCTTTGAGCATTCCCTGTGAGACCAGTATTAGTTTCCGATACACCACTGCAGGAACAATGTATTCCTTGTACCTTCACATTGACGATGAAACACAGAAATCGCATCGGAATTAAATACAAAAGGCACAATGCCGCTTCAGTACAAGAATAGAGACTCTTCTTACAGTCGGTGCTTTGAGCATTTCCTGTGAGACCAGTATTAGTTTCCGATACACCACTGCAGGTTCAATGTATTGCTTGGACATACACGTTGACGATGAAACACAGAAATAGCATCCGAATTAAATACAGAAGGCACAATGCCGCCTTACGTACAAGAATAGAGACTTTTCTTCCAGTCGGTGCTTTGAGCATTCCCTGTGAGACCAGTATTAGTTTCCGATACACCACTGAAGGTTCAATGTATTCCTTAGACATACACATTGACGATGAAACTCTGAAATTACATCGAAATTAAATACAAAAGGCACAATGCCGCCATAAGTGCACGATTGGAGACTCTTCTTACAGTGGGTGCTTTGAGCATTCCCTGCGAGACCAGTATTAGTTTCCGATACACCACTGCAGGTACAATGTATTCCTTGGACCTTCACATTGACGATGAAACACAGAGATGGCATCGGAATTAATTACAAATGGCACAATGCAGCCTTAAGTACAAGAATAGAGAGTCTTCTTACAGTCGGTGCTTTGAGCATTCCCTGTGAGACCAGTATTAGTTTCCGATACACCACTGCAGGTTCAATGTATTCCTTAGACATACACATTGACGAAGAAACACTGAAATTACACTGGAATTAAATACAAAAGGCACAATGCCATCATAAGTGCAAGAATAGAGACTCCTCTTACAGTCGGTACTTTGAGCATTCCCTGTGAGACCAGTATTAGTTTCCGATACACCACTGCAGGTACAATGTATTCCTTGTACCTTCACATTGACGATGAAACACAGAAATCGCATCGGAATTAAATACAAAAGGCACAATGCCTCCTCAGTACAAGAATAGAGACTCTTCTTACAGTCGGTGCTTTGAGCATTTCCTGTGAGACCAGTATTAGTTTCCGAAACACCACTGCAGGTTCCATGTATTCCTTAGACATTCACATTGACGATGAAACACAGAAATTGCATCGGAATTTAATACAAATGGCACAATGCCGCCTTAAGTGCAAGAATAGAGACTCTTCTTAATGTCGGTGCTTTGAGCATTCCCTGTGATACCAGTATTAGTTTCCGATACACCACTGCAGGTTAAATGTATTGCTCGGACATACACATTCACGATGAAACACAGATATCGCATCGGAATTAACCACAAAAGGAACAATGTCGCATTAACTGCAAGATGAGTGAGACTTCTTAGAGTCTGTGCTTTGATCCTTTCCTGTGAGACCAGTATTAGCTTCCGATACACCACTGCAGGTTCAATGTATTCCTTAGACATACACATTGACGATGCAATACTGAAATTACATCGGAATTAAATACAAAAGGCACAATGCCGCCATAAGTGCAAGAATAGAGACTCTTCTTCCAGTCGGTGCTTTGAGCATTCCCTGCGAGACCAGTATTAGTTTCCGATACACCACTGCAGGTACAATGTATTCCTTGGACCTTCACATTGTCGATGAAACACAGAAATGGCATCGGAATTAAATACAAATGGCACAATGCCGCCTTAAGTACAAGAAAGGAGAGTCTTTTTACAGTCGGTGCTTTGAGCATTCCCTGTGAGAGCAGTATTAGTTTCCCATACACCACTGCAGGTTCAATGTATTCCTTGGACCTTCGCATTGACGATGAAATACAGAAATGGCATCGGAATTAAATACAAAAGGCACAATGCCGCCTTAAGTACAAGAATAGTGACACTTCTTACAGTCGGTGCTTTGAGCATTCCCTGTGAGACCAGTATTAGCTTCCGATCCACCATTGCAGATTGCATGTATTCCTTGGACATACACATTGACGATGAAATACTGAAATTACATCGGAATTAAATACAAAAGGCACAATGCCGACATAAGTACAAGAATAGAGACTCTTCTTACAGTCGGTGCTTTGAGCATTCCCTGTGAGACCAGTATTAGTTTCCGATACACCACTGCAAGTTCAATGTGTTCCTTGCACCTTCACATTGAGGAAGAATCACAGAAATCGCATCGGAATTAAATACAAACGGCACAATGCCGCCTTAAGTACAAGAATAGAGACCTTTCTTATTGTCGGTGCTTTGAGTATTCCCTGTGAGACCAGTATTAGTTTCCGATACACCACTGCAGGTTCATTGTTTTCCTTGGACCTTCACCTTGACGATGAAACACAGAAATTGCAGCGGAATTAAATACAAAAGCCACAATGCCGCCAAATGTACAAGAATAGAGAATCTTCTTACAGTCGATGTTTTGAGCATTCCCTGTGAGACCAGTATTAGTTTCCGATACACGACTGCAGGTTCAATGTATTCCTTGGACCTTCATATTGACGATTAAACACAGAAATCGCATCGGAATTAAATACAAAAGCCACAATGCCGCCTTAAGTACAAATATAGAGACTGTTCTTACAGTCGGTGCTTTGAGCATTCCCTGTGAGACCAGTATTAGTTTCCAATCCATTAGTGCTGGTTCAGTGTATTCCTTGGACCTTCGCATAGACGATGGAACACAGAAATCGCATCGGAATTAAGTACAAAAGGCACAATGCCACCATAAGTACAAGAATAGAGACCCTTCTTACAGTCGGGGCTTTGAGCATTCCCTGTGAGACCAGTATTTGTTTCCGATACACCACTGCAATTTCAGTGTATTCCTTGGACCTTCACATTGGCGATTAAACACAGAAATCGCATCGGAATTAAATACAAAAGCCACAATGCCGCCTTAAGTACAAATATAGAGACTGTTCTTACAGTCGGTGCTTTGAGCATTCCCTGTGAGACCAGTATTAGTTTCCAATACATTAGTGCTGGTTCAGTGTATTCCTTGGACCTTCACATTGTCGATGAAACGCAGAAATCGCATCGGAAAAAAATACGAAAGGCACAATGCCGCCTTAAGTACAAGAATAGAGACTCTTCTTACAGTCGGTGTTTTGAGCATTCCCTGTGAGACCAGTATTAGTTTTCGATACACCACTGGAGGTTCAATGAATTCCTTGGACATTCACATTGACAATGAAACACTGAAAGTACATCGGAATTAAATACAAAAGGCACAATGCCGCCACAAGTGCAAGAACAGTGAGACTTCTTAGAGTGTGTGTTTTGATCCTTTCCTGTGCGACCTGTATTAGTTTTCGATACGCCACTGCAGGTTCAATGTATTCCTTGGACCTTCACATTGACGATGAAACACAGAAATCGCATCGGAATTAAATACAAAACGCACAATGCCGCCTTAAGTACAAGAATAGAGACTCTTCTTACAGTCGGTGCTTCGAGCATTCCCTGTGAGACCAGTATTAGTTTCCGATACGCCACTGCAGATTCAATGTATTCCTTGGACCTTCAAATTGACGATGATACACAGAAATCGCATCGGAATTAAATACAAAAGCCACAATGCCGCCCTAAGTACAAGAATAAAGACTCTTCTTACAGTCGGTGCTTTGAGCATTCCCTGTGAGACCAGTATTAGTTTTCGATTCACCACTGCAAGTTCAATGTATTCCTTGGACCTTCACATCGACGATGAAACACAGAAGCTGCATCGGAATTAAATACAAAAGGCACAATGCCGCCTTAAGTACAAGAATTGAGACTCTTCTTGCAGTCGGTGCTTTGAGCATTCCCTGTGACACCAGTATTAGTTTCCGCTACACCTGTGCAGGTTCAGTTTATTCCTCGGACCTTCACATTGACGATGAACCACAGAAATGGCATCGGAATTAAATACAAAAGGCACAATGCCGCCTTAAGTACGAGAATAGAGACTCTTCTTACAGTCGGTGCTTTGAGCATTCCCTGTGAGACCAGTAATAGTATCCGATACACCACTGCAGGTTCAATCTATTCCTTGGACATACACATTGACGATGAAACACTGAAATTACATCGGAATTAAATACAAAAGGAACAATGCCGCCTTAAGTACAAGAATAGAGAATCTTCTTACAGTCGGTGCTTTGTGCATTCCCTGTGAGACCAGAATTAGTTTCCGCTACACCTCTGCTGGTTCAGTTTATTCCTTGGACCTTCACATTGACGATGAACCACAGAAATGGCATCGGAATTAAATACAAAAGTCACAATGCCACCTTAAGTACAAGAATAGAGACTCTTCTTACAGTCGGAGTTTTGAGCTTTCCCTGTGAGACCAGTATTAGTTTCCGCTACACCTCTGCAGGTTCAGTTTATTCCTTGGACCTCCACATAGACGATGAAACACAGAAATGGCATCGGAATTAAATACAAAACGCACAATGCCGCCCTAAGTACAAGAATAGAGACTCTTCTTAAAGTCGGTGATTTGAGCATTCCCTGTGAGACCAGTATTAGTTTCCGTTAAACCTCTGCAGGTTCAGTTTATTCCTTGGACCTTCACATTGACGATGAAACACAGAAATAGCATCGGAATTAAATACAAAAGGCATAATGCCGCCTTAAGTACAAGAATAGAGACTCTTCTTACAGTCGGTGCTTTGAGCATTCCCTGTGAGGCCAGTATTAGTTTCCGATACACCACTGCAGGTTCAATGTATTCCTTGGACCTTCACATTGACGATGAACACAGAAATCGCATCGGAATTAAATACAAAACGCACAATGCCGCCTTAAGTACAAGAATAGAGACTCTTCTTACAGTCGGTGCTTTGAGCATTCCCTGTGAGACCAATATTAATTTGCGATACACCACTGCCGGTTCAATGGTTTCCTTGGACCTTCAATTTGACGATGATACACAGAAATCGCATCGGAATCAAATACAAAAGGCACAATGCCGCCTTAAGTACAAGAATAGAGACTCTTCTTACAGTCGGTGCTTTGAGCATTCCCTGTGAGACCAGTATTAGTTTCCGCTACACCACTGCAGGTTCAATGTATTCCTTGGACCTTCACATTGACGATGAAACAACGAAGCCGCATCGGAATTAAATACAAAAGGCACAATGCCGCCTTAAGTACAAGAATAGAGACTCTTCTTGCAGTCGGTGCTTTGAGCATTCCCTGTGACACCAGTATTAGTTTCCGCTACACCTGTGCAGGTTCAGTTTATTCCTTGGACCTTCACATTGACGATGAAACACAGAAATGGCATCGGAATTAAATACAAAAGGCACAATGCCGCCTTAAGTACGAGAATAGAGACTCTTCTTACAGTCGGTGCTTTGAGCATTTCCTGTGAGACCAGTAATAGTATCCGATACACCACTGCAGGTTCAATCTATTCCTTGGACATACACATTGACGATGAAACACAGAAATGACATCGGAATTAAATACAAAAGGCACAATGCCGCATTAAGGAAGAGAATAGAGACTCATCTTACAGTCGGTGTTTTGAGCATTCCCTGTGAGACCAGTATTAGTTTCCGCTACACCTCTGCAGGTTCAGTTTATTCCTTGGACCTTCACATTGACGATGAAACACAGAAATGGCGTCGGAATTAAATACAAAGGACACAATGCCGCCCTAAGTACAAGAATAGAGACTCTTCTTACTGTCGGTGCTTTGTGCATTCCCTGTGAGACCAGTATTAGTTTCCGCTACACCTCTGCTGGTTCAGTTTATTCCTTGTACCTTCACATTGACGATGAACCACAGAAATGGCATCGGAATTAAATACAAAAGGCACAATGCCGCCTTAAGTACAAGAATAGAGACTCTACTTACAGTCGGTGCTTTGAGCATTCCCTGTGAGACCAGTATTAGTTTCCGCTACACCTCTGCAGGTTCAGTTTATTCCTTGGACCTCCACATTGACGATGAAACACAGAAATGGCATCGGAATTAAATACAAAGGGCACAATGCCGCCCTAAGTACAAGAATAGAGACTCTTCTTACAGTCGGTGCTTTGAGCATTCCCTGTGAGACGAGTATTAGTTTCCGCTAAACCTCTGCAGGTTCAGTTTCTTCCTTGGACCTTCACATTGACGATGAAACACAGAAATAGCATCGGAATTAAATACAAAAGGCATAATGCCGCCTTAAGTACAAGAATAGAGACTCTTCTTACAGTCGGTGCTTTGAGCATTCCCTGTGAGACTAGTATTAGTTTCCGATAAACCACTGCAGGTTCAGTGTATTCCTTGGAACTTCACATTGACGATGGAACACAGAAATCGCATCGGAATTAAATACAAAAGGCACAATGCCGCCTTAAGTACAAGAATAGAGACTCTTCTTACAGTCGGTGCTTTGAGTATTCCCTGTGAGACCAGTATTAGTATCCGCAACACCTCTGCAGGTTCAGTTTATTCCTTGGATCTTCAGATTGAAGATGAAACACAGAAATCGCATCGGAATTAATTACAAAAGGCACAATGCCGCCTTAAGTACAAGAATAGAGACTCTTCTTACAGTCGGTGCTTTGAGCATTCCCTGTGAGACCAGTATTAGTTTCCGATACACCACTGCAGGTTCAATGTATTCCTTGGACCTTCACATTGACGATGAAACACAGAAATGGCATCGGAATTAAATACAAAAGGCACAATGCCGCCTTAAGGACAAGAATAGAGACTCTTCTTACAGTCGGTGATTTGAGCATTCGCTGTGAGACCAGTATTAGTTTCCGCTATACCTCTGCAGGTTCAGTTTATTCCTTGGACCTTCACATTGACGATGAAACACAGAAATCGCATCGGAATTAAATACAAAAGGCACAATGCTGCCTTAAGTACAAGAATAGAGTCTCTTCTTACAGTCGGTGCTTTGAGCATTCCCTGTGAGACCAGTATTAGTTTCCGATACACCACTGCAGGTTCAATGTATCCCTTGGAACTTCACATTGACGTTGAAACACAGAAATCGCATCGGAATTAAATACAAAAGGCACAATGCCGCCTTAAGTACAATAATAGAGACTCTTCTTACAGTCGGTGCTTTGAGCATTCCCTGTGAGACCAGTATTCGTTTCCGCTACACCTCTGCAGGTTCAGTTTATTCCTTGGACCTTCACATTGACGATGAAACACAGAAATGGCATCGGAATTAAATACAAAAGGCACAATACCGCCTTAAGTACAAGAATAGAGACTCTTCTTGCAGTCGGTGCTTTGAGCATTCCCTGTGACACCAGTATTAGTTTCCGCTACACCTGTGCAGGTTCAGTTTATTCCTTGGACCTTCACATTGACGATGAAACACAGAAATGGCATCGGAATTAAATACAAAAGGCACAATGCCGCCTTAAGTACGAGAATAGAGACTCTTCTTACAGTCGGTGCTTTGAGCATTCCCTGTGAGACCAGTAATAGTATCCGATACACCACTGCAGGTTCAATCTATTCCTTGGACATACACATTGACGATGAAACACTGAAATTACATCGGAATTAAATACAAAAGGAACAATGCCGCCTTAAGTACAAGAATAGAGACTCTTCTTACCGTCGGTCCTTTGAGCATTCCCTGTGAGACCAGTACTAGTTTCCCATACACCACTGGAGGTTCAATGAATTCCTTGGACATTCACATTGACGATGAAACACTGATATTACTTTGGAATTAAATACAAAATTCACAATGCCGCCTTAAGTACAAGAATAGAGACACTTCTTACAGTCGGTGCTTCGAGCATTCCCTGTGAGACCAGTATTTGTTTCCGCTACACCTCAGCGGGTTCAGTTTATTCTTTGGACCTTCACATTGACGATGAAACACAGAAATGGCATCGGAATTAAATACAAAAGGCACAATGCCGCCTTAAGTACAAGAATAGAGACTCTTCTTACAGTCGGTGCTTTGTGCATTCCCTGTGAGACCAGTATTAGTTTCCGCTACACCTCTGCTGGTTCAGTTTATTCCTTGGACCTTCACATTGACGATGAACCACAGAAATGGCATCGGAATTAAATACAAAAGGGACAATGCCACCTTAAGTACAAGAATAGAGACTCTTCTTACAGTCGGTGCTTTGAGCATTCCCTGTGAGACCAGTATTAGTTTCCGCTACACCTCTGCAGGTTCAGTTTATTCCTTGGACCTCCACGTTGACGATGAAACACAGAAATGGCATCGGAATTAAATACAAAACGCACAATGCCGCCCTAAGTACAAGAATAGAGACTCTTCTTAAAGTCGGTGATTTGAGCATTCCCTGTGAGACCAGTATTAGTTTCCGCTAAACCTCTGGAGGTTCAGTTTATTCCTTGGACCATCACATTGACGATGAAACACAGAAACAGCATCGGAATTAAATACAAAAGGCACAATGCCGCCTTAAGTACAAGAATAGAGACTCTTCTTACAGTCGGTGCTTTGAGCATTCCCTGTGAGACTAATATTAGTTTCCGATACACCACTGCAGGTTCAGTGTATTCCTTGGAACTTCACATTGACGATGAAACACAGATATCGCATTGGAATTAAATACAAAAGGCACAATGCCGCCTTAAGTACAAGAATAGAGAATCTTCTTACAGTCGGTGCTTTGAGCATTCCCTGTGAGACCAGTATTTGTTTCCGCTACACCTCAGCGGGTTCAGTTTATTCTTTGGACCTTCACATTGACGATGAAACACAGAAATGGCATCGGAATTAAATACAAAAGGCACAATGCCGCCTTAAGTACAAGAATAGAGATTCTTCTTACAGTCGGTGCTTTGAGCATTCCCTGTGAGACCAGTAATAGTATCCGATAGACCACTGCCGGTTCAATCTATTCCTTGGACATACACATTGACGATGAAACACTGAAATTACATCGGAATTAAATACAAACGGAACAATGCCGCCTTCAGTACAAGAATAGAGACACTTCTTACCGTCGGTGCTTTGAGCATTCCCTGTGAGACCAGTATTAGTTTCCGCTACACCTCTGCAGGTTCAGTTTATTCCATGGACCTTCACATTGACGATGAAACACAGAAATGGCATCGGTATTAAATACAAAAGGCACAATGCCGCCTTAAGTACAAGAATAGAGACTCTTCTTACAGTCGGTGCTTTGAGCATTCCCTGTGAGACCAGTATTAGTTTCCGATACACCACTGCTGGATCAATGTATTCCTTGGACCTTCACATTGACGATGATACACAGAAATGGCATCGGTATTAAATACAAATGGCACAATGCCGCCTTAAGTACAAGAATAGAGACTCTTCTTACAGTCGGTGCTTTGAGCATTCCCTGTGAGACCAGTATTAGTTTCCGGTACACCACTGCAGGTTCAATGTGTTGTGTCGGTAGCTGGGCCGACACCGTGAAGTTTAGATGGCTGAAAATGCAAGCTACACTAACGCTGTAGCCGATAGGGCACGCACGGCTAAAGCAGACGGGCGTGAAGTCTGGAACATGAGAACTTATAAATGAATAAGAAGAAAAGTATGTAGATGCTTATTACTTACCTTTTTATTAGTCCTTGGAATACATCTCTCTTGAATACTCGTAAGCTATAGGCACGGATACAAATGGCGCCTTGCTAGTTCGTAGCCATTAACTTAGCTGATGGCTATTCTGTCTCTCGGCTAATGAGAGAGAAAGGCTTTGTACATCTGGTCGGTAGCTAGGTTCTCGTACAACTGGGCGATAGCTAGGTTCTCGTACAACTGGGCGATAGCTAGGTTCTCGTACAACTGGGCGGTAGCTAGGTTCTCGTACAACTGGGGCGAGTGCTCTCTCGTATCACGAGACCTGCCTTGGTGGTGGCGCTAGGTCTGCGATCACAGTGGCGACACGCGGTTCCGACATGTACTACATGGACCGCGGCCGATTTAAGCTACCACCTAGCAAGTGTGGTGTCTGGCGGTGACACCACACAATTTATGCCCAGGACCTTCACATTGACGATGAAACACAGAAATCGCATCGGAATTAAATCCAAATGCACAATGCCGCCTTAAGTACAAGAATACAGTCTCTACTTACAGTCGGTGCTTTGAGCATTCCCTGTGAGACCATTATTAGTTTCCGATACACCACTGCAGGTTCAATGTATTCCTTGGACCTTCACATTGACGATGAAACGCAGAAATCGCATCGGAATTAAATACAAAAGGCACAATGCCGCCTTAAGTACAAGAATAGAGACTCTTCTTACAGTCGGTGCTTTGAGCATTCCCTGTGAGACCAGTATTAGTTTCCGATACGCCACTGCAGGTTCAATGTATTCCTTGGACCTTCAAATTGACGATGATAAACAGAAATCGCATCGGAATTAAATACAAAAGGCACAATGCCGCCTTAAGTACAAGAATAGAGACTCTTCTTACAATCGGTGCTTTGAGCATTCCCTGTGAGACCAGTATTAGTTTCCAATACACCACTCCAGGTTCAATGTATTCCTTGGACCTTCACATTGACGATGAAACACAGAAATCGCATCGGAATCAAATACAAAAGGCACAATGCCGCCTTAAGTACAAGCATATAGACTCTTCTTACAGTCGTTGCTTTGAGCATTCCCTGTGAGACCAGTATTAGTTTCCGATACACCACTGCAGGTTCAATGTATTCCTTGGACCTTCAAATTGACGATGATACACAGAAATCGCATCGGAATTAAATACAAAAGGCACAATGCCGCCTTAAGTACAAGAATAGAGACTCTTATTACAGTCGGTGCCATGAGCATTCCCTGTGAGACCAGTATTAGTTTTCGATACACCACTGCAGGTTCAATGTATTCCTTGGACCTTCACATTGACGATGAAACACAGAAATCGCATCGGAATTAAATACAAAAGGCACAATGCCGCCTTAAGTACAAGAATAGAGACTCTTCTTACAGTCGGTGGTTTGAGCATTCCCTGTGAGACCAGTATTAGTTTCCGCTACACCTCTGCAGGTTCAGTTTATTCCTTGGACCTTCACATTGTCGATGAAACACAGAAATGGCATCGGAATTAAACACAAAAGGCACAATGCCGTATTAAGTGCAAGAATAGAGACTCTTCTTACTGTCGGTGCTTTGAGCATTCCCTGTGCGACCAGTATTAGTTTCCGATACACCACTGCAGTTTCAATGTATTCCTTGGACCTTCACATTGACGATGAAATACAGATATCGCATCGGAATTAAATACAAAAGGCACAATGCCGCCTTAAGTACAAGAATAGAGACTCTTCTTACAGTCGGTGCTCTGAGCATTCCCTGTGAGACCAGTAATAGTATCCGATACACCGCTGCCGGTTCCATCTATTCCTTGGACATACACATTGACGATGAAACACTGAAATTACATCGGAATTAAATACAAACGGAACAATGCCGCCTTAAGTACAAGAATAGAGACTCTTCTTACCGTCGGTGCTTTGAGCATTCCCTGTGAGACCAGTATTAGTTTCCGCTACACCTCTGCAGGTTCAGTTTATTCCATGGACCTTCACATTGACGATGAAACACAGAAATGGCATCGGAATTAAATACAAAAGGCACAATGCCGCCTTAAGTACAAGAATAGAGACTCTTCTTACAGTCGGTGCTTCGAGCATTCCCTGTGAGACCAGTATTAGATTCCGATACACCACTGCTGGTTCAATGTATTCCTTGGACCTTCACATTGACGATGAAACACAGAAATGGCATCGGTATTAAATACAAAAGGCACAATGCCGCCATAAGTACAAGAATAGAGACTCTTCTTACGGTCGGTGCTTTGAGCATTCCCTGTGAGACCAGTATTAGTTTCCGATACACCACTGCAGGTTCAATGTATTCCTTGGACCTTCACATTGACGATGAAACGCAGAAATCGCATCGGAATTAAATACAAAAGGCACAATGCCGTCTTAAGTACAAGAATAGAGACTCTTCTTACAGTCGGTGCTATGAGCATTCCCTGTGAGACCAGTATTAGTTTCCGATACGCCACTGCAGGTTCAGTTTATTCCTTGGACCTTCACATTGACGATGAAACACAGAAATGGCATCGGAATTAAATACAAATGGCACAATGCCGCCTTAAGTACAAGAATAGAGACTCTTCTTACAGTCGGTGCTTTGAGCATTCCCTGTGAGACCAGTATTAGTTTCCGCTACACCTCTGCAGGTTCAGTTTATTCCTTGGACCTTCACATTGACGATGAAACACAGAAATGGCATCGGAATTAAATACAAAAGGCACAATGCCACCTTAAGTACATGAATAGAGTCTCTTCTTACAGTCGGTGCTTTGAGCATTCCCTGCGAGACCAGTATTAGTTTCCGCTACACCTCTGCTGGTTAGGTTTATTCCTTGGACCTCCACGTTGACGATGAAACACAGAAATGGCATCGGAATTAAATACAAAGGGCACAATGCCGCCCTAAGTACAAGGATAGAGACTCTTCTTACAGTCGGTGCTTTGAGCATTCGCTGTGAGACCAGTATTAGTTTCCGCTACACCTCTGCAGGTTCAGTTTATTCCTTGGACCTTCACATTGACGATGAAACACAGAAATGGCATCGGAATTAAATACAAAAGGCACAATGCCGCCTTAAGTACAAGAATAGAGTCTCTTCTTACAGTCGGTGCTTTGAGCATTCCCTGTGAGACCAGTATTAGTTTCCGCTACACCTCTGCTGGTTAGGTTTATTCCTTGGACCTCCACATTGACGATGAAACACAGAAATGGCATCGGAATTAAATACAAAGGGCACAATGCCGCCCTAAGTACAAGGATAGAGACTCTTCTTACAGTCGGTGCTTTGAGCATTCCCTGTGAGACCAGTATTAGTTTCCGCTAAACCTCTGCAGGTTCAGTTTATTCTTTGGACCTTCACATTGACGATGAAACACAGAAATGGCATCGGAATTAAATACAAAAGGCACAATGCCGCCTTAAGTACAAGAATAGAGTCTCTTCTTACAGTCGGTGATTTGAGCATTCCCTGTGAGACCAGTATTAGTTTCCGCTACACCTCTGCTGGTTAGGTTTATTCCTTGGACCTCCACATTGACGATGAAACACAGAAATGGCATCGGAATGAAATACAAAGGGCACAATGCCGCCCTAAGTACAAGGATAGAGACTCTTCTTACAGTCGGTGCTTTGAGCATTCCCTGTGAGACCAGTATTAGTTTCCGCTAAACCTCTGCAGGTTCAGTTTATTCTTTGGACCTTCACATTGATGATGAAACACAGAAATGGCATCGGAATTAAATACAAAAGGCACAAGGCCGCCTTAAGTAAAAGAATAGAGACTCTCCTTACAGTCGATGCTTTTGAGCATTCCCTGTGAGACCAGTATTAGTTTCAGATACACCACTGCAGGTTCAATGTATTCCTTGGAACTTCACATTGACGATGAAACACAGAAATGGTATCGGAATTAAATACAAATGGCACAATGCCGCCTTAAGTACAAGAATAGATTCTCTTATTACAGTCGGTACTTTGAGCATTCCCTGTGAGACCAGTATTAGTATCCGCTACACCTCTGCAGGTTCAGTTTATTCCTTGGACCTTCACATTGACGATGAAACACAGAAATGGCATCGGAATTACATACAAATGGCACAATGCCGCCTTAAGTAAAAGAATAGAGACTCTTCATACAGTCGGTGTTTTGAGCATTCCCTGTGAGACCAGTATTAGTTTCCGCTACACCTCTGCAGGTTCAGTTTATTCCTAGGACCTTCACATTGACGATGAAACACAGAAATGGCATCGGAATTTAATACAAAAGGCACAATGCCGCCTTAAGGACAAGAATAGACTCTTCTTATAGTCGGTGCTTTGAGCATTCCCTGTGAGACCAGTATTAGTTTCCGATACACCTCCGCAGGTTCAGTTCATTCCTTGGACCTTCACATTGACGATGAAACACAGAAATGGCATCGGAATTAAATACAAATGGCACAATGCCGCCTTAAGTAAAAGAATAGAGACTCTTCATACAGTCGGTGCTTTGAGTATTCCCTGTGAGACCAGTATTAGTTTCCGATACACCACTGCAGGTTCAATGCATTCCTTGGACCTTCTCATTGACGATGAAACACAGAAATTGCATCGGAATTAAATACAAAAAGCACAATGCCGCCTTAAGTACAAGAATAGAGACTCTTCTTACAGTCGGTGCTTTGAGCATTCCCTGTGAGACCAGTATTAGTTTCCGCTACACCTCTGCAGGTTCAGTTTATTCCTTGGACCTTCACATTGACCATGATACACAGAAATGGCATCGGAATTAAATACAAAAGGCACAATGCCGCCTTAAGTACAAGAATAGAGACTCTTCTTACAGTCGGGGCTTTGAGCATTCCCTGTGAGACCAGTATTAGTTTCCGATACACCACTGCTGGATCAATGTATTCCTTGGACCTTCACATTGACGATGAAACACAGAAATGGCATCGGTATTAAATACAAAAGGTACAATGCCGCCTTAAGTACAAGAATAGAGACTCTTCTTACAGTCGGTGCTTTGAGCATTCCCCGTGAGACCAGTATTAGTTTCCGATACAAAACTGCAGGTTCAATGTATGCCTTGGACCTTCACATTGACGATGAAACACAGAAATCGCATCGGAATTAAATCCAAAGGCACAATGCCGCCTTAAGTACAAGAATACAGACTCTACTTACAGTCGGTGCTTTGAGCATTCCCTGTGAGACCAGTATTAGTTTGCGATACACCACTGCAGTTTCAATGTATTCCTTGGACCTTCACATTGACGATGAAACGCAGAAATCGCATCGGAATTAAATACAAAAGGCACAATGCCGCCTTAAGTACAAGAATAGAGACTCTTCTTACAGTTGGTGCTTTGAGCATTCCCTGTGAGACCAGTTTTAGTTTCCGATACACCACTGCAGGTTCAATGTATTCCTTTGACCTTCAAATTGACGATGATACACAGAAATCGCATCGGAATTAAATACAAAAGGCACAATGCCGCCTTAAGTACAAGAATAGAGACTCTTATTACAGTCGGTGCTTTGAGACTTCCCTGTGAGACCAGTATTAGTTTCCGATACACCACTGCAGGTTCAATGTATTCCTTGGACCTTCACATTGACGATGAAACACAGAAATCGCATCGGAATTAAATACAAAAGGCACAATGCCACCTTAAGTACAAGAATAGAGACTCTTCTTACAGTCGGTGATTTGAGCATTCCCTGTGAGACCAGTAATAGTATCCGATACACCACTGCCGGTTCAATCTATTGCTTGGACATTCACATTGACGATGAAACACTGAAATTACATCGGAATTAAATACAAACGGAACAATGCCGCCTTAAGTACAAGAATAGAGACTCTTCTTACCGTCAGTGCTTTGAGCATTCCCTGTGAGACCAGTATTAGTTTCCGCTACACCTCTGCAGGTTCAGTTTATTCCATGGACCTTCACATTGACGATGAAACACAGAAATGGCATCGGAATTAAATACAAAAGGCACAATGCCGCCTTAAGTACAAGAATAGAGACTCTTCTTACAGTCGGTGCTTTGAGCATTCCCTGTGAGACCAGTATTAGTTTCCGATACACCACTGCTGGTTCAATGTATTCCTTGGACCTTCACATTGACAATGAAACGCAGAAATCGCATCGGAATTAAATACAAAAGGCACAATGCCGCCTTAAGTACAAGAATAGAGACTCTTCTTACAGTCGGTGCTTTGAGCATTCCCTGTGAGACCAGTATTAGTTTCCGATACGCCACTGCAGGTTCAATGTATTCCTTGGACCTTCAAATTGACGATGATACACAGAAATCGCATCGGAATTAAATACAAAATACACAATGCCGCCTTAAGTACAAGAATAGAGACTCTTCTTACAATCGGTGCTTTGAGCATTCCCTGTGAGACCAGTATTAGTTTCCAATACACCACTGCAGGTTCAATGTATTCCTTGGACCTTCTCATTGACGATGAAACACAGAAATCGCATCGGAATTAAATACAAAAGGCACAATGCCACCTTAAGTACTAGCATATAGACTCTTCGTACAGTCGGTGCTTTGAGCATTCCCTGTGAGACCAGTATTAGTTTCCGATACACCACTGCCAGTTCAATGCATTCCTTGGGCCTTCAAATTGACGATGATACACAGAAATCGCATCGGAATTAAATACAAAAGGCACAATGCCGCCTTAAGTACAAGATTAGAGACTCTTATTACAGTCGGTGCTTTGAGCATTCCCTGTGAGACCAGAATTAGTTTCCGCTACACCTCTGCAGGTTCAGTTTATTCCATGGACCTTCACATTGACGATGAAACACAGAAATCGCATCGGAATTAAATACAAAAGGCACATTGCCGCCTTAAGTACAAGAATAGAGACTCTTGTTACAGTCGGTGCTTTGAGCATTCCCTGTGAGACCAGTATTAGTTTCCGATACACCACTGCAAGTTCAATGTATTCCTTGGACCTTCACATTGACGATGAAACGCAGAAATCGCATCGGAATTAAATACAAAAGGCACAATGCCGCCTTAAGTACAAGAATAGAGACTCTTCTTACAGTCGGTGCTTTGAGCATACCCTGTGAGACCAGTATTAGTTTCCGATACGCTACTGCAGGTTCAATGTATTCCTTGGACCTTCAAATTGACGATGATACACAGAAATCGCATCGGAATTAAATACAAAACGCACAATGCCGCCTTAAGTACAAGAATTGAGACTCTTCTTACAATCGGTGCTTTGAGCATTCCCTGTGAGACCAGTATTAGTTTCCAATACACCACTGCAAGTTCAATGTATTCCTTGGACCTTCACATTGACGATGAAACACAGAAATCGCATCGGAATTAAATGCAAAAGGCACAATGCCGCCTTAAGTACAAGCATATAGACTCTTCTTACAGTCGGTGCTTTGAGCATTCCCTGTGAGACCAGTATTAGTTTCCGATACACCACTGCAGGTTCAATGTATTCCTTGGACCTTCAAATTGACGATGATACACAGAAATCGCATCGGAATTAAATACAAAAGGCACAATGCCGCCTTAAGTACAAGAATAGAGACTCTTATTACAGTCGGTGCTTTGAGCATTCCCTGTGAGACCAGAATCAGTTTCCGATACACCACTGCAGGTTCAATGTATTCCTTGGACGTTCAAATTGACGGTGATACACAGAAATCGCATCGGATCTAAATACAAAAGGCACAATGCCGCCTTAAGTACAAGAATAGACACTCTTCTTACAGTCGGTGCTTTGAGCATTCCCTGTGAGACCAGTATTAGTTTCCGATACACCACTGCAGGTTCAATCTATTCCTTGGACATACACATTGACGATGAAACACGGAAATTACATCGGAAATAAATACAAAAGGCACAATGCCGCCTTAAGTACAAGGATAGAGACTCTTCTTACTGTCGGTGCTTTGAGCATTCCCTGTGAGACCAGTATTAGTTTCCGCTACACCTCTGCAGGTTCACATTATTCCTTGGACCTTCACATTGACGATGAACCACAGAAATGGCATCGGAATTAAATACAAAAGGCACAATGCCGCCTTAAGTACAAGAATAGAGTCTCTTCTTACAGTCGGTGCTTTGAGCATTCCCTGTGAGACTAGTAATAGTATCCAATACACCACTGCAGGTTCAATGAATTCCTTGGACATACACATTGACGATGAAACACAGAAATGGCATCGGAATTAAATACAAAAGGCACAATGCCGCCTTAAGTACAAGAATAGAGACCCTTCTTACAGTCGGTGCTTTGAGCATTCCCTGTGAGACCAGTAACAGTATCCGATACACCACTGCAGGTTCAATGTATTCCTTCGACCTTCACATTGACGATGAACCACAGAAATGGCATCGGAATTAAATACAAAAGGCACAATGCCGCCTTAAGTACAAGAATAGGGACTCTTCTTACAGTCGGTGCTTTGAGCATTCCCTGTGAGACCAGTAATAGTATCCGATACACCACTGCAGGTTCAATGTATTCCATGGACCTTCACATTGACGATGAAACATAGAAATCGCATCGGAATTAAATACAAAAGGCACAATGCCGCCTTAAGTACAAGAATAGAGACTCTTCTTACAGTCGGTGCTTTGAGCATTCCCTGAGAGACCAGTAATAGTATCCGATACACCACTGCAGGTTCAATGTATTCCTTCGACCTTCACATTGACGATGAAACACAGAAATGGCATCGGAATTAAATACAAAAGGCACAATGCCGCCTTAAGTACAAGAATAGAGACTCTTCTTACAGTCGGTGCTTTGAGCATTCCCTGTGAGACCAGTATTAGTTTCCGCTACACCTCTGCAGGTTCAGTTTATTCCTAGGAACTTCACATTGATGATGAAACACAGAAATGGCATCGGAATTAAGTACAAAAGGCACAATGCCGCCTTAAGTACAAGAATAGAGACTCTTCTTACAGTCGGTGCTTTGATCATTCCCTGTGAGACCAGAATTAGTTTCCGATACACCACTGCAGGTTCAATGTATTCCTTGGACCTTCAAATTAACGGTGATACACAGAAATGGAATCGGAATTAAATAGAAAAGGCACAATGCCGCCTTAAGTACAAGAATAGAGACTCTTCTTATAGTCGGTGCTTTGAGCATTCCCTGTGAGACCATTATTAGTTTCCGCTACACCTCTGCAGGTTCAGTTTATTCCTTGGACCTTCACACTGACGATGAAACACAGAAATGGCATCGGAATTAAATACAAAAGGCACAATGCCGCCTTAAGTACAAGAATAGAGACTCTTCTTACAGTCGGTGCTATGAGCATTCCCTGTGAGACCAGTAATAGTATCCGATACACCACTGCAGGTTCGATGTATTCCTTGGACATACACATTGACGATGAAACACAGAAATGGCATCGGAATTAAATACAAAATACACAATGCCGCCTTAAGTACAAGAATAGAGACTCTTTTTACAGTCGGTGCTTTGAGCATTCCCTTTGAGACCAGTAATAGTATCCGATACACCACTGCAGGTTCAATGTATTCCTTGGACCTTCAAATTGACGATGATACACAGAAATCGCATCGGAATTAAATACAAAAGGCACAATGCCGCCTTAAGTACAAGAATAGAGACTCTTATTACAGTCGGTGCTTTGAGCATTCCCTGTGAGACCAGAATCAGTTTCCGATACACCACTGCAAGTTCAATGTATTCCTTGGACCTTCAAATTGACGGTGATACACAGAAATCGCATCGGATCTAAATACAAAAGGCACAATGCCGCCTTAAGTACAAGAATAGACACTCTTCTTACAGTCGGTGCTTTGAGCATTCCCTGTGAGACCAGTATTAGTTTCCGATACACTACTGCAGGTTCAATCTATTCCTTGGACATACACATTGACGATGAAACACGGTAATTACATCGGAAATAAATACAAAAGGCACAATGCCGCCTTAAGTACAAGGATAGAGACTCTTCTTACTGTCGGTGCTTTGAGCATTCCCTGTGAGACCAGTATTAGTTTCCGCTACACCTCTGCAGGTTCAGTTTATTCCTTGGACCTTCACATTGACGATGAACCACAGAAATGGCATCGGAATTAAATACAAAAGGCACAATGCCGCCTTAAGTACAAGAATAGAGTCTCTTCTTACAGTCGGTGCTTTGAGCATTCCCTGTGAGACCAGTAATAGTATCCGATACACCACTGCAGGTTCAATGTATTCCTTGGACACATACACATTGACGATGAAACACAGAAATGGCATCGGAATTAAATACAAAAGGCACAATGCCGCCTTAAGTACAAGAATAGAGACCCTTCTTACAGTCGGTGCTTTGAGCATTCCCTGTGAGACCAGTAATAGTATCCGATACACCACTGCAGGTTCAATGTATTCCTTCGACCTTCACATTGACGATGAAACACTGAAATGGCATCGGAATTAAATACAAAAGGCACAATGCCGCCTTAAGTACAAGAATAGGGACTCTTCTTACAGTCGGTGCTTTGAGCATTCCCTGTGAGACCAGTAATAGTATCCGATACACCACTGCAGGTTCAATGTATTCCATGGACCTTCACATTGACGATGAAACATAGAAATCGCATCGGAATTAAATACAAAAGGCACAATGCCGCCTTAAGTACAAGAACAGAGACTCTTCTTACAGTCGGTGCTTTGAGCATTCCCTGTGAGACCAGTAATAGTATCCGATACACCACTGCAGGTTCAATGTATACCTTCGACCTTCACATTGACGATGAAACACAGAAATGGCATCGGAATTAAATACAAAAGGCACAATGCCGCCTTAAGTACAAGAATAGAGACTCTTCTTACAGTCGGTGCTTTGAGCATTCCCTGTGAGACCAGTATTAGTTTCCGCTACACCTCTGCAGGTTCAGTTTATTCCTAGGAACTTCACATTGATGATGAAACACAGAAATGACATCGGAATTAAGTACAAAAGGCACAATGCCGCCTTAAGTACAAGAATAGAGACTCTTCTTACAGTCGGTGCTTTGAGCATTCCCTGTGAGACCAGTATTAGTTTCCGATACACCACTGCAGGTTCAATGTATTCCTTCGACCTTCACATTGACGATGAAATACAGATATCGTATCGGAATTAAATACAAAAGGCACAATGCCGCCTTAAGTACAAGAATAGAGATTCTTCTTACAGTCGTTGCTTTGATCATTCCCTGTGAGACCAGTAATAGTGTCCGATACACCACTGCCGGTTCAATCTATTCCTTGGACATACACATTGATGATGAAACACTGAAATTACATCGGAATTAAATACAAACGGAACAATGCCGCCTTAAGTACAAGAATAGAGACTCTTCTTACCGTCGGTGCTTTGAGCATTCCCTGTGAGACCAGTATTAGTTTCCGCTACACCTCTACAGGTTCAGTTTATTCCTTGGACCTTCACATTGACGGTGAAACACAGAAATGGCATCGGAATTAAATACAAAAGGCACAATGCCGCCTTAAGTACAAGAATAGAGACTCTTCTTACAGTCGGTGCTTTGAGCATTCCCTGTGAGACCAGTATTAGTTTCCGATACACCACTGCTGGTTCAATGTATTCCTTGGACCTTCACATTGACGATGAAACACAGAAATGGCATCGGTATTAAATACAAAAGGCACAATGCCGTCTTAAGTACAAGAATAGAGAGTCTTATTACAGTCGGTGCTTTGATCATTCCCTGTGAGACCAGAATTAGTTTCCGATACACCACTGCAGGTTCAATGTATTCCTTGGACCTTCAAATTAACGGTGATACACAGAAATGGAATCGGAATTAAATAGAAAAGGCACAATGCCGCCTTAAGTACAAGAATAGAGACTCTTCTTATAGTCGGTGCTTTGAGCATTCCCTGTGAGACCATTATTAGTTTCCGCTACACCTCTGCAGGTTCAGTTTATTCCTTGGACCTTCACATTGACGATGAAACACAGAAATGGCATCGGAATTGAATACAAAAGGCACAATGCCGCCTTAAGTACAAGAATAGAGACTCTTCTTACAGTCGGTGCTTTGAGCATTCCCTGTGAGACCAGTAATAGTATCCGATACACCACTGCAGGTTCAATGTATTCCTTGGACACACACATTGACGATGAAACACAGAAATGGCATCGGAATTAAATACAAAAGGCACAATGCCGCCTTAAGTACAAGAATAGAGACTCTTTTTACAGTCGGTGCTTTGAGCATTCCCTGTGAGACCAATAATAGTATCCGATACACCACTGCAGGTTCAATGTATTCCTTCGACCTTCACATTGACGATGAAACACAGAAATGGCATCGGAATTAAATACAAAAGGCACAATGCCGCCTTAAGTACAAGAATAGAGACTCTTCTTACAGTCGGTGCTTTGAGCATTCCCTGTGAGACCAGTATTAGTTTCCGCTACACCTCTGCAGGTTCAGTTTATTCCTTGGACCTTCACATTGACGATGAAACTCAGAAATGGCATCGGAATTAAATTCAAAAGGCACAATGCCGCCTTAAGTACAAGAATAGAGACTCTTCTTATAGTCGGTGCTTTGAGCATTCCCTGTGAGACCAGTAATAGTATCCGATACACCACTGCAGGTTCAATGTATTCCTTCGACCTTCACATTGACGATGAAACACAGAAATGGCATCGGAATTAAATACAAAAGGCACAATGCCGCGTTAAGTACAAGAATAGAGACTCTTCTTACAGTCGGTGCTTTGAGCATTCCCTGTGAGACCAGTATTAGTTTCCGCTACACCTCTGCAGGTTCAATGTAGTCCTTCGACCTTCACATTGACGATGAAACACAGAAATGGCATCGGAATTAAATAGAAAAGGCACAATGCCGCCTTAAGTACAAGAATAGAGACTCTTCTTATAGTCGGTGCTTTGAGCATTCCCTGTGAGACCATTATTAGATTCCGCTACACCTCTGCAGGTTCAGTTTATTCCTTGGACTTTCACATTGACGATGAAACACAGAAATGGCATCGGAATTAAATACAAAAGGCACAATGCCGCCTTAAGTACAAGAATAGAGACTCTTCTTACAGTCGGTGCTTTGAGCATCCCCTGTGAGACAAGTAATAGTATCCGATACACCACTGCAGGTTCAATGTATTCCTTGGACATACACATTGACGATGAAACACAGAAATGGCATCGGAATTAAATACAAAAGGCACAATGCCGCCTTAAGTACAAGAATAGAGACTCTTTTTACAGTCGGTGCTTTGAGCATTCCCTGTAAGACCAGTAATAGTATCCGATACACCACTGCAGGTTCAATGTATTCCTTCGACCTTCACATTGACGATGAAACACAGAAATGGCATCGGAATTAAATACAAAAGGCACAATGCCGCTTTAAGTACAAGAATAGAGACTCTCCTTACAGTCGGTGCTTTGAGCATTCCCTGTGAGACCAGTATTAGTTTCCGCTACACCTCTGCAGGTTCAGTTTATTCCTTGGACCTTCACATTGACGATGAAACACAGAAATGGCATCGGAATTAAATACAAAAGGCACAATGCCGCCTTAAGTACAAGAATAGAGACTCTTCTTACAGTCGGTGCTTTGAGCATTCCCTGTGAGACCAGTAATAGTATCCGATACACCACTGCAGGTTCAATGTATTCCTTGGACATACACATTGACGATGAAACACAGAAATGGCATCGGAATTAAATACAAAAGGCACAATGCCGCCTTAAGTACAAGAATAGAGACTCTTTTTACAGTCGGTGCTTTGAGCATTCCCTTTGAGACCAGTAATAGTATCCGATACACCACTGCAGGTTCAATGTATTCCTTGGACCTTCAAATTGACGATGATACACAGAAATCGCATCGGAATTAAATACAAAAGGCACAATGCCGCCTTAAGTACAAGAATAGAGACTCTTATTACAGTCGGTGCTTTGAGCATTCCCTGTGAGACCAGAATCAGTTTCCGATACACCACTGCAAGTTCAATGTATTCCTTGGACCTTCAAATTGACGGTGATACACAGAAATCGCATCGGATCTAAATACAAAAGGCACAATGCCGCCTTAAGTACAAGAATAGACACTCTTCTTACAGTCGGTGCTTTGAGCATTCCCTGTGAGACCAGTATTAGTTTCCGATACACCACTGCAGGTTCAATCTATTCCTTGGACATACACATTGACGATGAAACACGGTAATTACATCGGAAATAAATACAAAAGGCACAATGCCGCCTTAAGTACAAGGATAGAGACTCTTCTTACTGTCGGTGCTTTGAGCATTCCCTGTGAGACCAGTATTAGTTTCCGCTACACCTCTGCAGGTTCAGTTTATTACTTGGACCTTCACATTGACGATGAACCACAGAAATGGCATCGGAATTAAATACAAAAGGCACAATGCCGCCTTAAGTACAAGAATAGAGTCTCTTCTTACAGTCGGTGCTTTGAGCATTCCCTGTGAGACCAGTAATAGTATCCGATACACCACTGCACGTTCAATGTATTCCTTGGACATACACATTGACGATGAAACACAGAAATGGCATCGGAATTAAATACAAAAGGCACAATGCCGCCTTAAGTACAAGAATAGAGACCCTTCTTACAGTCGGTGCTTTGAGCATTCCCTGTGAGACCAGTAATAGTATCCGATACACCACTGCAGGTTCAATGTATTCCTTCGACCTTCACATTGACGATGAAACACTGAAATGGCATCGGAATTAAATACAAAAGGCACAATGCCGCCTTAAGTACAAGAATAGGGACTCTTCTTACAGTCGGTGCTTTGAGCATTCCCTGTGAGACCAGTAATAGTATCCGATACACCACTGCAGGTTCAATGTATTCCATGGACCTTCACATTGACGATGAAACATAGAAATCGCATCGGAATTAAATACAAAAGGCACAATGCCGCCTTAAGTACAAGAACAGAGACTCTTCTTACAGTCGGTGCTTTGAGCATTCCCTGTGAGACCAGTAATAGTATCCGATACACCACTGCAGGTTCAATGTATACCTTCGACCTTCACATTGACGATGAAACACAGAAATGGCATCGGAATTAAATACAAAAGGCACAATGCCGCCTTAAGTACAAGAATAGAGACTCTTCTTACAGTCGGTGCTTTGAGCATTCCCTGTGAGACCAGTATTAGTTTCCGCTACACCTCTGCAGGTTCAGTTTATTCCTAGGAACTTCACATTGATGATGAAACACAGAAATGACATCGGAATTAAGTACAAAAGGCACAATGCCGCCTTAAGTACAAGAATAGAGACTCTTCTTACAGTCGGTGCTTTGAGCATTCCCTGTGAGACCAGTATTAGTTTCCGATACACCACTGCAGTTTTAATGTATTCCTTGGACCTTCACATTGACGATGAAATACAGATATCGTATCGGAATTAAATACAAAAGGCACAATGCCGCCTTAAGTACAAGAATAGAGATTCTTCTTACAGTCGGTGCTTTGAGCATTCCCTGTGAGACCAGTAATAGTATCCGATACACCACTGCAGGTTCAATGTATTCCTTGGACACACACATTGACGATGAAACACAGAAATGGCATCGGAATTAAATACAAAAGGCACAATGCCGCCTTAAGTACAAGAATAGAGACTCTTTTTACAGTCGGTGCTTTGAGCATTCCCTGTGAGACCAATAATAGTATCCGATACACCACTGCAGGTTCAATGTATTCCTTCGACCTTCACATTGACGATGAAACACAGAAATGGCATCGGAATTAAATACAAAAGGCACAATGCCGCCTTAAGTACAAGAATAGAGACTCTTCTTACAGTCGGTGCTTTGAGCATTCCCTGTGAGACCAGTATTAGTTTCCGCTACACCTCTGCAGGTTCAGTTTATTCCTTGGACCTTCACATTGACGATGAAACTCAGAAATGGCATCGGAATTAAATTCAAAAGGCACAATGCCGCCTTAAGTACAAGAATAGAGACTCTTCTTATAGTCGGTGCTTTGAGCATTCCCTGTGAGACCAGTAATAGTATCCGATACACCACTGCAGTTTCAATGTATTCCTTCGACCTTCACATTGACGATGAAACACAGAAATGGCATCGGAATTAAATACAAAAGGCACAATGCCGCGTTAAGTACAAGAATAGAGACTCTTCTTACAGTCGGTGCTTTGAGCATTCCCTGTGAGACCAGTATTAGTTTCCGCTACACCTCTGCAGGTTCAGTTTATTCCTAGGACCTTCACATTGATGATGAAACACAGAAATGGCATCGGAATTGAGTACAAAAGGCACAATGCCGCCTTAAGTACAAGAATAGAGACTCTTCTTACAGTCGGTGCTTTGAGCATTCCCTGTGAGACCAGTATTAGTTTCCGATACACCACTGCAGTTTCAATGTTTTCCTTGGACCTTCACATTGACGATGAAATACAGATATCGCATCGGAATTAAATACAAAAGGCACAATGCCGCCTTAAGTACAAGAATAGAGATTCTTCTTACAGTCGGTGCTTTGAGCATTCCCTGTGAGACCAGTAATAGTATCCGATACACCACTGCCGGTTCAATCTATTCCTTGGACATACACATTGACGATGAAACACTGAAATTACATCAGAATTAAATACAAACGGAACAATGCCGCCTTAAGTACAAGAATAGAGACTCTTCTTACAGTCGGTGCTTTGAGCATTCCCTGTGAGACCAGTATTAGTTTCCGATACACCACTGCAGGTTCAATGTATTCCTTGGACCTTCACATTGACGATGAAACGCAGAAATCGCATCGGAATTAAATACAAAAGGCACAATGCCGCCTTAAGTACAAGAATAGAGACTCTTCTTACAGTCGGTGCTTTGAGCATTCCCTGTGAGACCAGTAATAGTTTCCGATACGCCACTGCAGGTTCAATGTATTCCTTGGACCTTCAAATTGACGATGATACACAGAAATTGCATCGGAATAAAATACAAAAGGCACAATGCCGCCTTAAGTACAAGAATAGAGACTCTTCTTACAATCGGTGCTTTGAGCATTCCCTGTGAGACCAGTATTAGTTTCCAATACACCACTGCAGGTTCAATGTATTCCTTGGACCTTCACATTGACGATGAAACACAGAAATCGCATCGGAATTAAATACAAAAGGCACAATGCCGCCTTAAGTACAAGCATATAGACTCTTCTTACAGTCGGTGCTTTGAGCATTCCCTGTGAGACCAGTATTAGTTTCCGATACAGCACTGCAGGTTCAATGTAGTCCTTCGACCTTCACATTGACGATGAAACACAGAAATGGCATCGGAATTGAATAGAAAAGGCACAATGCCGCCTTAAGTACAAGAATAGAGACTCTTCTTATAGTCGGTGCTTTGAGCATTCCCTGTGAGACCATTATTAGATTCCGCTACACCTCTGCAGGTTCAGTTCATTCCTTGGACTTTCACATTGACGATGAAACACAGAAATGGCATCGGAATTAAATACAAAAGGCACAATGCCGCCTTAAGTACAAGAATAGAGACTGTTCTTACAGTCGGTGCTTTGAGCATCCCCTGTGAGACAAGTAATAGTATCCGATACACCACTGCAGGTTCAATGTATTCCTTGGACATACACATTGACGATGAAACACAGAAATGGCATCGGAATTAAATATAAAAGGCACAATGCCGCCTTAAGTACAAGAATAGAGACTCTTTTTACAGTCGGTGCTTTGAGCATTCCCTGTGAGACCAGTAATAGTATCCGATACACCACTGCAGGTTCAATGTATTCCTTCGACCTTCACATTGACGATGAAACACAGAAATGGCATCGGAATTAAATACAAAAGGCACAATGCCGCCTTAAGTACAAGAATAGAGACTCTCCTTACAGTCGGTGCTTTGAGCATTCCCTGTGAGACCAGTATTAGTTTCCGCTACACCTCTGCAGGTTCAGTTTATTCCTTGGACCTTCACATTGACGATGAAACACAGAAATGGCATCGGAATTAAATACAAAACTCACAATGCCGCCTTAAGTACAAGAATAGAGACTCTTCTTATAGTCGGTGCTTTGAACATTCCCTGTGAGACCAGTATTAGTTTCCGGTACACCTCTGCAGGTTCAGTTTATTCCTTGGACCTTCACAATCACGATGAAACTCAGAAATGGCATCGGAATTAAATACAAAAGGCACAATGCCGCCTTAAGTACAAGAATAGAGACTCTTCTTACAGTCGGTGCTTTGAGCATTCCCTGTGAGACCAGTAATAGTATCCGATACACCACTGCAGGTTCAATGTATTCCTTCGACCTTCACATTGACGATGAAACACAGAAATGGCATCGGAATTAAATACAAAAGGCACAATGCCGCCTTAAGTACGAGAATAGAGACTCTTCTTACAGTCGGTGCTTTGAGCATTCCCTGTGAGACCAGTATTAGTTTCCGCTAAACCTCTGCAGGTTCAGTTTATTCCTAGGACCTTCACATTGATGATGAAACACAGAAATGGCATCGGAATTAAGTACAAAAGGCACAATGCCGCCTTAAGTACAAGAATAGAGACCCTTCTTACAGTCGGTGCTTTGAGCATTCCCTGTGAGACCAGTATTAGTTTCCGATACACCACTGCAGTTTCAATGTTTTCCTTGGACCTTCACATTGACGATGAAATACAGATATCGCATCGGAATTAAATACAAAAGGCACAATGCCGCCTCAAGTACAAGAATAGAGATTCTTCTTACAGTCGGTGCTTTGAGCATTCCCTGTGAGACCAGTAATAGTATCCGATACACCACTGCCGGTTCAATCTATTCCTTGGACATACACATTGACGATGAAACACTGAAATTACATCGGAATTAAATACAAACGGTACAATGCCGCCTTAAGTACAAGAATAGAGACTCTTCTTACAGTCGGTGATTTGAGCATTCCCTGTGAGACCAGTATTAGTTTCCGATACACCACTGCTGGTTCAATGTATTCCTTGGACCTTCACATTGACGATGAAACACAGAAATGGCATCGGTATTAAATACAAAAGGCACAATGACGCCTTAAGTACAAGAATAGAGACCCTTCTTACAGTCGGTACTTTGAGCATTCCCTGTGAGACCAGTATTAATTTCCGATACACCACTGCAGGTTCAATGTATTCCTTGGACCTTCACATTGACGATGAAACGCAGAAATCGCATCGGAATTAAATACAAAAGGCACAATGCCACCTTAAGTACAAGAATAGAGACTCTTCTTACAGTCGGTGCTTTGAGCATTCCCTGTGAGACCAGTAATAGTTTCCGATACGCCACTGCAGGTTCAATGTATTCCTTGGACCTTCAAATTGACGATGATACACAGAAATCGCATCGGAATTAAATACAAAAGGCACAATGCCGCCTTAAGTACAAGAATAGAGACTCTTCTTACAATCGGTGCTTTATGCATTCCCTGTGAGACCAGTATTAGTTTCCAATACACCACTGCAGGTTCAATGTATTCCTTGGACCTTCACATTGACGATGAAACACAGAAATCGCATCGGAATTAAATACAAAAGGCACAATGCCGCCATAAGTACAAGCATATAGACTCTTCTTACAGTCGGTGCTTTGAGCATTCCCTGTGAGACCAGTATTAGTTTCCGATACACCACTGCAGGTTCAATGTAGTCCTTGGACCTTCAAATTGACGATGATACACAGAAATCGCATCGGATTTAAATACAAAAGGCATAATGCCGCCTTAAGTACAAGAATAGAGACTCTTATTACAGTCGGTGCTTTGAGCATTCCCTGTGAGACCAGAATTAGTTTCCGATACACCACTGCAGGTTCAATGTATTCCTTGGACCTTTAAATTAACGGTGATACACAGAAATCGCATCGGATCTAAATACAAAAGGCACAATGCCGCCTTAAGTACCAGAATAGAGACTCTTCTTACAGTCGGTGCTTTGAGCTTTCCCTGTGAGACCAGTATTAGTTTCCGATACACCACTGCATGTTCAATGTATTCCTTGGACCTTCTCATTGACGATCAAACACAGAAATCGCATCGGAATTAAATCCAAAACGCACAATGCCGCCTTAAGTACAAGAATAGAGACACTTCTTGCAGTCGGTGTTTTGAGCATTCCCTGTGAGACCAGTAATAGTATCCGATACACCACTGCAGGTTCAATCTATTCCTTGGACATACACATTGACGATGAAACACTGAAATTACATCGGAATTAAATACAAAAGGCACAATGCCGCCTTAAGTACAAGGATACAGACTCTTCTTATAGTCGGTGCTTTGAGCATTCCCTGTGAGACCAGTATTAGCGTCCGCTACACCTCTGCAGGTTCAGTTTATTCCTAGGACCTTCACATAGACGATGAAACACAGAAATGGCATCGGAATTAAATACAAAAGGCACAATGCCGCCTTAAGTACAAGAATAGAGACCCTTCTTACAGTCGGTGCTTTCAGCATTCCCTGTGAGACCAGTAATAGTATCCGATACTCCACTGCAGGTTGAATCTATTCCTTGGACATACACATTGACGATGAAACACAGAAATGGCATCGGAATTAAATACAAAAGGCACAATGCCGCCTTAAGTACAAGAATAGAGACTCTGCTTATAGTCGGTGCTTTGAGCATTCCCTGTGAGACCAGTATTAGTTTCCGCTACACCTCTGCAGGTTCAGTTTATTCCTTGGACCTTCACATTGACGATGAAACACAGAAATGGCATCGGAATTAAATACAAAAGGCACAATGCCGCCTTAAGTACAAGAATAGAGACTCTTCTTACAGTCGGTGCTTTGAGCATTCCCTGTGGGACCAGTATTAGTTTCCGCTACACCTCTGCAGGTTCAGTTTATTCCTAGGACCTTCACATTGATGATGAAACACAGAAATGGCATCGGAATTGAGTACAAAAGGCACAATGCCGCCTTAAGTACAAGAATAGAGACTCTTCTTACAGTCGGTGCTTTGAGCATTCCCTGTGAGACCAGTATTAGTTTCCGATACACCACTGCAGTTTCAATGTTTTCCTTGGACATTCACATTGACGATGAAATACAGATATCGCATCGGAATTAAATACAAAAGGCACAATGCCGCCTTAAGTACAAGAATAGAGATTCTTCTTACAGTCGGTGCTTTGAGCATTCCCTGTGAGACCAGTAATAGTATCCGATACACCACTGCCGGTTCAATCTATTCCTTGGACATACACATTGACGATGAAACACTGAAATTACATCAGAATTAAATACAAACGGAACAATGCCGCCTTAAGTACAAGAATAGAGACTCTTCTTACAGTCGGTGCTTTGAGCATTCCCTGTGAGACCAGTATTAGTTTCCGATACACCACTGCTGGTTCAATGTACTCCTTGGACCTTCACATTGACGATGAAACACAGAAATGGCATCGGTATTAAATACAAAAGGCACAATGCCGCCTTAAGTACAAGAATACAGACCCTTCTTACAGTCGGTGCTTTGAGCATTCCCTGTGAGACCAGTATTAGTTTCCGATACACCACTGCAGGTTCAATGTATTCCTTGGACCTTCACATTGACGATGAAACGCAGAAATCGCATCGGAATTAAATACAAAAGGCACAATGCCGCCTTAAGTACAAGAATAGAGACTCTTCTTACAGTCGGTGCTTTGAGCATTCCCTGTGAGACCAGTAATAGTTTCCGATACGCCACTGCAGGTTCAATGTATTCCTTGGACCTTCACATTGACGATGAAACGCAGAAATCGCATCGGAATTAAATACAAAAGGCACAATGCCGCCTTAAGTACAAGAATAGAGACTCTTCTTACAGTCGGTGCTTTGAGCATTCCCTGTGAGACCAGTAATAGTTTCCGATACGCCACTGCAGGTTCAATGTATTCCTTGGACCTTCAAATTGACGATGATACACAGAAATCGCATCGGAATTAAATACAAAAGGCACAATGCCGCCTTAAGTACAAGAATAGAGACTCTTCTTACAATCGGTGCTTTATGCATTCCCTGTGAGACCAGTATTAGTTTCCAATACACCACTGCAGGTTCAATGTATTCCTTGGACCTTCACATTGACGATGAAACACAGAAATCGCATCGGAATTAAATACAAAAGGCACAATGCCGCCTTAAGTACAAGCATATAGACTCTTCTTACAGTCGGTGCTTTGAGCATTCCCTGTGAGACCAGTATTAGTTTCCGATACACCACTGCAGGTTCAATGTAGTCCTTGGACCTTCAAATTGACGATGATACACAGAAATCGCATCGGATTTAAATACAAAAGGCATAATGCCGCCTTAAGTACAAGAATAGAGACTCTTATTACAGTCGGTGCTTTGAGCATTCCCTGTGAGACCAGAATTAGTTTCCGATACACCACTGCAGGTTCAATGTATTCCTTGGACCTTCAAATTAACGGTGATACACAGAAATCGCATCGGATCTAAATACAAAAGGCACAATGCCGCCTTAAGTACCAGAATAGAGACTCTTCTTACAGTCGGTGCTTTGAGCTTTCCCTGTGAGACCAGTATTAGTTTCCGATACACCACTGCATGTTCAATGTATTCCTTGGACCTTCTCATTGACGATCAAACACAGAAATCGCATCGGAATTAAATCCAAAACGCACAATGCCGCCTTAAGTACAAGAATAGAGACACTTCTTACAGTCGGTGTTTTGAGCATTCCCTGTGAGACCAGTAATAGTATCCGATACACCACTGCAGGTTCAATCTATTCCTTGGACATACACATTGACGATGAAACACTGAAATTACATCGGAATTAAATACAAAAGGCACAATGCCGCCTTAAGTACAAGGATACAGACTCTTCTTATAGTCGGTGCTTTGAGCATTCCCTGTGAGACCAGTATTAGCTTCCGCTACACCTCTGCAGGTTCAGTTTATTCCTAGGACCTTCACATAGACGATGAAACACAGAAATGGCATCGGAATTAAATACAAAAGGCACAATGCCGCCTTAAGTACAAGAATAGAGACCCTTCTTACAGTCGGTGGTTTCAGCATTCCCTGTGAGACCAGTAATAGTATCCGATACTCCACTGCAGGTTGAATCTATTCCTTGGACATACACATTGACGATGAAACACAGAAATGGCATCGGAATTAAATACAAAAGGCACAATGCCGCCTTAAGTACAAGAATAGAGACTCTTCTTATAGTCGGTGCTTTGAGCATTCCCTGTGAGACCAGTATTAGTTTCCGCTACACCTCTGCAGGTTCAGTTTATTCCTTGGACCTTCACATTGACGATGAAACACAGAAATGGCATCGGAATTAAATACAAAAGGCACAATGCCGCCTTAAGTACAAGAATAGAGACTCTTCTTATAGTCGGTGCTTTGAGCATTCCCTGTGAGACCAGTATTAGTTTCCGCTACACCTCTGCAGGTTCAGTTTATTCCTAGGACCTTCACATTGATGATGAAACACAGAAATGGCATCGGAATTGAGTACAAAAGGCACAATGCCGCCTTAAGTACAAGAATAGAGACTCTTCTTACAGTCGGTGCTTTGAGCATTCCCTGTGAGACCAGTATTAGTTTCCGATACACCACTGCAGTTTCAATGTTTTCCTTGGACCTTCACATTGACGATGAAATACAGATATCGCATCGGAATTAAATACAAAAGGCACAATGCCGCCTTAAGTACAAGAATAGAGATTCTTCTTACAGTCGGTGCTTTGAGCATTCCCTGTGAGACCAGTAATAGTATCCGATACACCACTGCCGGTTCAATCTATTCCTTGGACATACACATTGACGATGAAACACTGAAATTACATCAGAATTAAATACAAACGGAACAATGCCGCCTTAAGTACAAGAATAGAGACTCTTCTTACAGTCAGTGCTTTGAGCATTCCCTGTGAGACCAGTATTAGTTTCCGATACACCACTGCTGGTTCAATGTACTCCTTGGACCTTCACATTGACGATGAAACACAGAAATGGCATCGGTATTAAATACAAAAGGCACAATGCCGCCTTAAGTACAAGAATACAGACCCTTCTTACAGTCGGTGCTTTGAGCATTCCCTGTGAGACCAGTATTAGTTTCCGATACACCACTGCAGGTTCAATGTATTCCTTGGACCTTCACATTGACGATGAAACGCAGAAATCGCATCGGAATTAAATACAAAAGGCACAATGCCGCCTTAAGTACAAGAATAGAGACTCTTCTTACAGTCGGTGCTTTGAGCATTCCCTGTGAGACCAGTAATAGTTTCCGATACGCCACTGCAGGTTCAATGTATTCCTTGGACCTTCAAATTGACGATGATACACAGAAATTGCATCGGAATTGAATACAAAAGGCACAATGCCGCCTTAAGTACAAGAATAGAGACTCTTCTTACAATCGGTGCTTTGAGCATTCCCTGTGAGACCAGTATTAGTTTCCAATACACCACTGCAGGTTCAATGTATTCCTTTGACCTTCACATTGACGATGAAACACAGAAATCGCATCGGAATTAAATACAAAAGGCACAATGCCGCCTTAAGTACAAGCATATAGACTCTTGTTACAGTCGGTGCTTTGGGCATTACCTGTGAGACCAGTATTAGTTTCCGATACAGCACTGCAGGTTCAATGTAGTCCTTCGACCTTCACATTGACGATGAAACACAGAAATGGCATCGGAATTAAATAGAAAAGGCACAATGCCGCCTTAAGTACAAGAATAGAGACTCTTCTTATAGTCGGTGCTTTGAGAATTCCCTGTGAGACCATTATTAGTTTCCGCTACACCTCTGCAGGTTCAGTTTATTCCTTGGACTTTCACATTGACGATGAAACACAGAAATGGCATCGGAATTAAATACAAAAGGCACAATGCCGCCTTAAGTACAAGAATAGAGACTCTTCTTACAGTCGGTGCTTTGAGCATCCCCTGTGAGACAAGTAATAGTATCCGATACACCACTGCAGGTTCAATGTATTTCTTGGACATACACATTGACGATGAAACACAGAAATGGCATCGGAATTAAATACAAAAGGCACAATGCCGCCTTAAGTACAAGAATAGAGACTCTTTTTACAGTCGGTGCTTTGAGCATTCCCTGTGAGACCAGTAATAGTATCCGATACACCACTGCCGGTTCAATCTATTCCTTGGACATACACATTGACGATGAAACACTGAAATTACATCGGAATTAAATACAAACGGTACAATGCCGCCTTAAGTACAAGAATAGAGACTCTTCTTACAGTCGGTGATTTGAGCATTCCCTGTGAGACCAGTATTAGTTTCCGATACACCACTGCTGGTTCAATGTATTCCTTGGACCTTCACATTGACGATGAAACACAGAAATGGCATCGGTATTAAATACAAAAGGCACAATGACGCCTTAAGTACAAGAATAGAGACCCTTCTTACAGTCGGTACTTTGAGCATTCCCTGTGAGACCAGTATTAATTTCCGATACACCACTGCAGGTTCAATGTATTCCTTGGACCTTCACATTGACGATGAAACGCAGAAATCGCATCGGAATTAAATACAAAAGGCACAATGCCACCTTAAGTACAAGAATAGAGACTCTTCTTACAGTCGGTGCTTTGAGCATTCCCTGTGAGACCAGTAATAGTTTCCGATACGCCACTGCAGGTTCAATGTATTCCTTGGACCTTCAAATTGACGATGATACACAGAAATCGCATCGGAATTAAATACAAAAGGCACAATGCCGCCTTAAGTACAAGAATAGAGACTCTTCTTACAATCGGTGCTTTATGCATTCCCTGTGAGACCAGTATTAGTTTCCAATACACCACTGCAGGTTCAATGTATTCCTTGGACCTTCACATTGACGATGAAACACAGAAATCGCATCGGAATTAATTACAAAAGGCACAATGCCGCCATAAGTACAAGCATATTGACTCTTCTTACAGTCGGTGCTTTGAGCATTCCCTGTGAGACCAGTATTAGTTTCCGATACACCACTGCAGGTTCAATGTAGTCCTTGGACCATCAAATTGACGATGATACACAGAAATCGCATCGGATTTAAATACAAAAGGCATAATGCCGCCTTAAGTACAAGAATAGAGACTCTTATTACAGTCGGTGCTTTGAGCATTCCCTGTGAGACCAGAATTAGTTTCCGATACACCACTGCAGGTTCAATGTATTCCTTGGACCTTCAAATTAACGGTGATACACAGAAATCGCATCGGATCTAAATACAAAAGGCACAATGCCGCCTTAAGTACCAGAATAGAGACTCTTCTTACAGTCGGTGCTTTGAGCTTTCCCTGTGAGACCAGTATTAGTTTCCGATACACCACTGCATGTTCAATGTATTCCTTGGACCTTCTCATTGACGATCAAACACAGAAATCGCATCGGAATTAAATCCAAAACGCACAATGCCGCCTTAAATACAAGAATAGAGACACTTCTTACAGTCGGTGTTTTGAGCATTCCCTGTGAGACCAGTAATAGTATCCGATACACCACTGCAGGTTCAATCTATTCCTTGGACATACACATTGACGATGAAACACTGAAATTACATCGGAATTAAATACAAAAGGCACAATGCCGCCTTAAGTACAAGGATACAGACTCTTCTTATAGTCGGTGCTTTTAGCATTCCCTGTGAGACCAGTATTAGCTTCCGCTACACCTCTGCAGGTTCAGTTTATTCCTAGGACCTTCACATAGACGATGAAACACAGAAATGGCATCGGAATTAAATACAAAAGGCACAATGCCGCCTTAAGTACAAGAATAGAGACCCTTCTTACAGTCGGTGCTTTCAGCATTCCCTGTGAGACCAGTAATAGTATCTGATACTCCACTGCAGGTTGAATCTATTCCTTGGACATACACATTGACGATGAAACACAGAAATGGCATCGGAATTAAATACAAAAGGCACAATGCCGCCTTAAGTACAAGAATAGAGACTCTTCTTATAGTCGGTGCTTTGAGCATTTCCTGTGAGACCAGTATTAGTTTCCGCTACACCTCTGCAGGTTCAGTTTATTCCTTGGACCTTCACATTGACGATGAAACACAGAAATGGCATCGGAATTAAATACAAAAGGCACAATGCCGCCTTAAGTACAAGAATAGAGACTCTTCTTACAGTCGGTGCTTTGAGCATTCCCTGTGGGACCAGTATTAGTTTCCGCTACACCTCTGCAGGTTCAGTTTATTCCTAGGACCTTCACATTGATGATGAAACACAGAAATGGCATCGGAATTGAGTACAAAAGGAACAATGCCGCCTTAAGTACAAGAATAGAGACTCTTCTTACAGTCGGTGCTTTGAGCATTCCCTGTGAGACCAGTATTAGTTTCCGATACACCACTGCAGTTTCAATGTTTTCCTTGGAAATTCACATTGACGATGAAATACAGATATCGCATCGGAATTAAATACAAAAGGCACAATGCCGCCTTAAGTACAAGAATAGAGATTCTTCTTACAGTCGGTGCTTTGAGCATTCCCTGTGAGACCAGTAATAGTATCCGATAGACCACTGCCGGTTCAATCTATTCCTTGGACATACACATTGACGATGAAACACTGAAATTACATCAGAATTAAATACAAACGGAACAATGCCGCCTTAAGTACAAGAATACACACCCTTCTTACAGTCGGTGCTTTGAGCATTCCCTGTGAGACCAGTATTAGTTTCCGATACACCACTGCAGGTTCAATGTATTCCTTGGACCTTCACATTGACGATGAAACGCAGAAATCGCATCGGAATTAAATACAAAAGGCACAATGCCACCTTAAGTACAAGAATAGAGACTCTTCTTACAGTCGGTGCTTTGAGCATTCCCTGTGAGACCAGTAATAGTTTCCGATACGCCACTGCAGGTTCAATGTATTCCTTGGACCTTCACATTGACGATGAAACGCAGAAATCGCATCGGAATTAAATACAAAAGGCACAATGCCGCCTTAAGTACAAGAATAGAGACTCTTCTTACAGTCGGTGCTTTGAGCATTCCCTGTGAGACCAGTAATAGTTTCCGATACGCCACTGCAGGTTCAATGTATTCCTTGGACCTTCAAATTGACGATGATACACAGAAATCGCATCGGAATTAAATACAAAAGGCACAATGCCGCCTTAAGTACAAGAATAGAGACTCTTCTTACAATCGGTGCTTTATGCATTCCCTGTGAGACCAGTATTAGTTTCCAATACACCACTGCAGGTTCAATGTATTCCTTGGACCTTCACATTGACGATGAAACACAGAAATCGCATCGGAATTAAATACAAAAGGCACAATGCCGCCTTAAGTACAAGCATATAGACTCTTCTTACAGTCGGTGCTTTGAGCATTCCCTGTGAGACCAGTATTAGTTTCCGATACACCACTGCAGGTTCAATGTAGTCCTTGGACCTTCAAATTGACGATGATACACAGAAATCGCATCGGATTTAAATACAAAAGGCATAATGCCGCCTTAAGTACAAGAATAGAGACTCTTATTACAGTCGGTGCTTTGAGCATTCCCTGTGAGACCAGAATTAGTTTCCGATACACCACTGCAGGTTCAATGTATTCCTTGGACCTTCAAATTAACGGTGATACACAGAAATCGCATCGGATCTAAATACAAAAGGCACAATGCCGCCTTAAGTACCAGAATAGAGACTCTTCTTACAGTCGGTGCTTTGAGCTTTCCCTGTGAGACCAGTATTAGTTTCCGATACACCACTGCATGTTCAATGTATTCCTTGGACCTTCTCATTGACGATCAAACACAGAAATCGCATCGGAATTAAATCCAAAACGCACAATGCCGCCTTAAGTACAAGAATAGAGACACTTCTTACAGTCGGTGTTTTGAGCATTCCCTGTGAGACCAGTAATAGTATCCGATACACCACTGCAGGTTCAATCTATTCCTTGGACATACACATTGACGATGAAACACTGAAATTACATCGGAATTAAATACAAAAGGCACAATGCCGCCTTAAGTACAAGGATACAGACTCTTCTTATAGTCGGTGCTTTGAGCATTTCCTGTGAGACCAGTATTAGCTTCCGCTACACCTCTGCAGGTTCAGTTTATTCCTAGGACCTTCACATAGACGATGAAACACAGAAATGGCATCGGAATTAAATACAAAAGGCACAATGCCGCCTTAAGTACAAGAATAGAGACCCTTCTTACAGTCGGTGCTTTCAGCATTCCCTGTGAGACCAGTAATAGTATCCGATACTCCACTGCAGGTTGAATCTATTCCTTGGACATACACATTGACGATGAAACACAGAAATGGCATCGGAATTAAATACAAAAGGCACAATGCCGCCTTAAGTACAAGAATAGAGACTCTTCTTATAGTCGGTGCTTTGAGCATTCCCTGTGAGACCAGTATTAGTTTCCGCTACACCTCTGCAGGTTCAGTTTATTCCTTGGAACTTCACATTGACGATGAAACACAGAAATGGCATCGGAATTAAATACAAAAGGCACAATGCCGCCTTAAGTACAAGAATAGAGACCCTTCTTACAGTCGGTGCTTTGAGCATTCCCTGTGGGACCAGTATTAGTTTCCGCTACACCTCTGCAGGTTCAGTTTATTCCTAGGACCTTCACATTGATGATGAAACACAGAAATGGCATCGGAATTGAGTACAAAAGGCACAATGCCGCCTTAAGTACAAGAATAGAGACTCTTCTTACAGTCGGTGCTTTGAGCATTCCCTGTGAGACCAGTATTAGTTTCCGATACACCACTGCAGTTTCAATGTTTTCCTTGGAAATTCACATTGACGATGAAATACAGATATCGCATCGGAATTAAATACAAAAGGCACAATGCCGCCTTAAGTACAAGAATAGAGATTCTTCTTACAGTCGGTGCTTTGAGCATTCCCTGTGAGACCAGTAATAGTATCCGATAGACCACTGCCGGTTCAATCTATTCCTTGTACATACACATTGACGATGAAACACTGAAATTACATCAGAATTAAATACAAACGGAACAATGCCGCCTTAAGTACAAGAATACACACCCTTCTTACAGTCGGTGCTTTGAGCATTCCCTGTGAGACCAGTATTAGTTTCCGATACACCACTGCAGGTTCAATGTATTCCTTGGACCTTCACATTGACGATGAAACGCAGAAATCGCATCGGAATTAAATACAAAAGGCACAATGCCGCCTTAAGTACAAGAATAGAGACTCTTCTTACAGTCGGTGCTTTGAGCATTCCCTGTGAGACCAGTAATAGTTTCCGATACGCCACTGCAGGTTCAATGTATTCCTTGGACCTTCACATTGACGATGAAACGCAGAAATCGCATCGGAATTAAATACAAAAGGCACAATGCCGCCTTAAGTACAAGAATAGAGACTCTTCTTACAGTCGGTGCTTTGAGCATTCCCTGTGAGACCAGTAATAGTTTCCGATACGCCACTGCAGGTTCAATGTATTCCTTGGACCTTCAAATTGACGATGATACACAGAAATCGCATCGGAATTAAATACAAAAGGCACAATGCCGCCTTAAGTACAAGAATAGAGACTCTTCTTACAATCGGTGCTTTATGCATTCCCTGTGAGACCAGTATTAGTTTCCAATACACCACTGCAGGTTCAATGTATTCCTTGGACCTTCACATTGACGATGAAACACAGAAATCGCATCGGAATTAAATACAAAAGGCACAATGCCGCCTTAAGTACAAGCATATAGACTCTTCTTACAGTCGGTGCTTTGAGCATTCCCTGTGAAACCAGTATTAGTTTCCGATACACCACTGCAGGTTCAATGTAGTCCTTGGACCTTCAAATTGACGATGATACACAGAAATCGCATCGGATTTAAATACAAAAGGCATAATGCCGCCTTAAGTACAAGAATAGAGACTCTTATTACAGTCGGTGCTTTGAGCATTCCCTGTGAGACCAGAATTAGTTTCCGATACACCACTGCAGGTTCAATGTATTCCTTGGACCTTCAAATTAACGGTGATACACAGATATCGCATCGGATCTAAATACAAAAGGCACAATGCCGCCTTAAGTACCAGAATAGAGACTCTTCTTACAGTCGGTGCTTTGAGCTTTCCCTGTGAGACCAGTATTAGTTTCCGATACACCACTGCATGTTCAATGTATTCCTTGGACCTTCTCATTGACGATCAAACACAGAAATCGCATCGGAATTAAATCCAAAACGCACAATGCCGCCTTAAGTACAAGAATAGAGACACTTCTTACAGTCGGTGTTTTGAGCATTCCCTGTGAGACCAGTAATAGTATCCGATACACCACTGCAGGTTCAATCTATTCCTTGGACATACACATTGACGATGAAACACTGAAATTACATCGGAATTAAATACAAAAGGCACAATGCCGCCTTAAGTACAAGGATACAGACTCTTCTTATAGTCGGTGCTTTGAGCATTCCCTGTGAGACCAGTATTAGCTTCCGCTACACCTCTGCAGGTTCAGTTTATTCCTAGGACCTTCACATAGACGATGAAACACAGAAATGGCATGGGAATTAAATACAAAAGGCACAATGCCGCCTTAAGTACAAGAATAGAGACCCTTCTTACAGTCGGTGCTTTCAGCATTCCCTGTGAGACCAGTAATAGTATCCGATACTCCACTGCAGGTTGAATCTATTCCTTGGACATACACATTGACGATGAAACACAGAAATGGCATCGGAATTAAATACAAAAGGCACAATGCCGCCTTAAGTACAAGAATAGAGACTCTTCTTATAGTCGGTGCTTTGAGCATTCCCTGTGAGACCAGTATTAGTTTCCGCTACACCTCTGCAGGTTCAGTTTATTCCTTGGACCTTCACATTGACGATGAAACACAGAAATGGCATCGGAATTAAATACAAAAGGCACAATGCCGCCTTAAGTACAAGAATAGAGACTCTTCTTACAGTCGGTGCTTTGAGCATTCCCTGTGAGACCAGTATTAGTTTCCGCTACACCTCTGCAGGTTCAGTTTATTCCTAGGACCTTCACATTGATGATGAAACACAGAAATGGCATCGGAATTGAGTACAAAAGGCACAATGCCGCCTTAAGTACAAGAATAGAGACTCTTCTTACAGTCGGTGCTTTGAGCATTCCCTGTGAGACCAGTATTAGTTTCCGATACACCACTGCAGTTTCAATGTTTTCCTTGGACCTTCACATTGACGATGAAATACAGATATCGCATCGGAATTAAATACAAAAGGCACAATGCCGCCTTAAGTACAAGAATAGAGATTCTTCTTACAGTCGGTGCTTTGAGCATTCCCTGTGAGACCAGTAATAGTATCCGATACACCACTGCCGGTTCAATCTATTCCTTGGACATACACATTGACGATGAAACACTGAAATTACATCAGAATTAAATACAAACGGAACAATGCCGCCTTAAGTACAAGAATAGAGACTCTTCTTACAGTCGGTGCTTTGAGCATTCCCTGTGAGACCAGTATTAGTTTCCGATACACCACTGCTGGTTCAATGTACTCCTTGGACCTTCACATTGACGATGAAACACAGAAATGGCATCGGTATTAAATACAAAAGGCACAATGCCGCCTTAAGTACAAGAATACAGACCCTTCTTACAGTCGGTGCTTTGAGCATTCCCTGTGAGACCAGTATTAGTTTCCGATACACCACTGCAGGTTCAATGTATTCCTTGGACTTTCACATTGACGATGAAACGCAGAAATCGCATCGGAATTAAATACAAAAGGCACAATGCCGCCTTAAGTACAAGAATAGAGACTCTTCTTACAGTCGGTGCTTTGAGCATTCCCTGTGAGACCAGTAATAGTTTCCGATACGCCACTGCAGGTTCAATGTATTCCTTGGACCTTCAAATTGACGATGATACACAGAAATTGCATCGGAATTGAATACAAAAGGCACAATGCCGCCTTAAGTACAAGAATAGAGACTCTACTTACAATCGGTGCTTTGAGCATTCCCTGTGAGACCAGTATTAGTTTCCAATACACCACTGCAGGTTCAATGTATTCCTTTGACCTTCACATTGACGATGAAACACAGATATCGCATCGGAATTAAATACAAAAGGCACAATGCCGCCTTAAGTACAAGCATATAGACTCTTCTTACAGTCGGTGCTTTGAGCATTCCCTGTGAGACCAGTATTAGTTTCCGATACAGCACTGCAGGTTCAATGTAGTCCTTCGACCTTCACATTGACGATGAAACACAGAAATGGCATCGGAATTAAATAGAAAAGGCACAATGCCGCCTTAAGTACAAGAATAGAGACTCTTCTTATAGTCGGTGCTTTGAGCATTCCCTGTGAGACCATTATTAGTTTCCGCTACACCTCTGCAGGTTCAGTTTATTCCTTGGACTTTCACATTGACGATGAAACACAGAAATGGCATCGGAATTAAATACAAAAGGCACAATGCCGCCTTAAGTACAAGAATAGAGACTCTTCTTACAGTCGGTGCTTTGAGCATCCCCTGTGAGACAAGTAATAGTATCCGATACACCACTGCAGGTTCAATGTATTTCTTGGACATACACATTGACGATGAAACACAGAAATGGCATCGGAATTAAATACAAAAGGCACAATGCCGCCTTAAGTACAAGAATAGAGACTCTTTTTACAGTCGGTGCTTTGAGCATTCCCTGTGAGACCAGTAATAGTATCCGATACACCACTGCAGGTTCAATGTATTCCTACGACCTTCACAATGACGATGAAACACAGAAATGGCATCGGAGTTAATTACAAAAAGCACAATGCCGCCTTAAGTACAAGAATAGAGGCTCTTCTTACAGTCGGTGCTTTGAGCATTCCCTGTGAGACCAGTATTAGTTTCCGCTACACCTCTGCAGGTTCAGTTTATTCCTTGGACCTTCACATTGACGAAGAAACACAGAAATGGCATCGGAATTAAATACAAAAGGCACAATGCCGCCTTAAGTACAAGAATAGAGACTCTTCTTATAGTCGGTGCTTTGAACATTCCCTGTGAGACCAGTATTAGTTTCCGGTACACCTCTGCAGGTTCAGTTTATTCCTTGGACCTTCACAATCACGATGAAACTCAGAAATGGCATCGGAATTAAATACAAAAGGCACAATGCCGCCTTAAGTACAAGAATAGCGACTCTTCTTACAGTCGGTGCTTTGAGGATTCCCTGTGAGACCAGTAATAGTATGCGATACACCACTGCAGGTTCAATGTATTCCTTCGACCTTCACATTGACGATGAAACACAGAAATGGCATCGGAATTAAATACAAAAGGCACAATGCCGCCTTAAGTACGAGAATAGAGACTCTTCTTACAGTCGGTGCTTTGAGCATTCCCTGTGAGACCAGTATTAGTTTCCGCTACACCTCTGCAGGTTCAGTTTATTCCTAGGACCTTCACATTGATGATGAAACACAGAAATGGCATCGGAATTAAGTACAAAAGGCACAATGCCGCCTTAAGTACAAGAATAGAGACCCTTCTTACAGTCGGTGCATTGAGCATTCCCTGTGAGACCAGTATTAGTTTCCGATACACCACTGCAGTTTCAATGTTTTCCTTGGACCTTCACATTGACGATGAAATACAGTTATCGCATCGGAATTAAATACAAAAGGCACAATGCCGCCTTAAGTACAAGAATAGAGATTCTTCTTACAGTCGGTGCTTTGAGCATTCCCTGTGAGACCAGTAATAGTATCCGATACACCACTGCCAGTTCAATCTATTCCTTGGACATACACATTGACGATGAAACACTGGAATTATATCGGAATTAAATACAAACGGTACAATGCCGCCTTAAGTACAAGAATAGAGACTCTTCTTACAGTCGGTGATTTGAGCATTCCCTGTGAGACCAGTATTAGTTTCCGATACACCACTGCTGGTTCAATGTATTCCTTGGACCTTCACATTGACGATGAAACACAGAAATGGCATCGGTATTAAATACAAAAGGCACAATGCCGCCTTAAGTACAAGAATAGAGACCCTTCTTACAGTCGGTACTTTGAGCATTCCCTGTGAGACCAGTATTAGTTTCCGATACACCACTGCAGGTTCAATGTATTCCTTGGACCTTCACATTGACGATGGAACCCAGAAATCGCATCGGAATTAAATACAAAAGGCACAATGCCGCCTTTAGTACAAGAATAGAGACTCTTCTTACAGTCGGTGCTTTGAGCATTCCCTGTGAGACCAGTAATAGTTTCCGATACGCCACTGCAGGTTCAATGTATTCCTTGGACCTTCAAATTGACGATGATACACAGAAATCGCATCGGAATTAAATACAAAAGGCACAATGCCGCCTTAAGTACATGAATAGAGACTCTTCTTACAATCGGTGCTTTATGCATTCCCTGTGAGACCAGTATTAGTTTCCAATACACCACTGCAGGTTCAATGTATTCCTTGGACCTTCACATTGACGATGAAACACAGAAATCGCATCGGAATTAAATACAAAAGGCACAATGCCGCCTTAAGTACAAGCATATAGACTCTTCTTACAGTCGGTGCTTTGAGCATTCCCTGTGAGACCAGTATTAGTTTCCGATACACCACTGCAGGTTCAATGTAGTCCTTGGACCTTCAAATTGACGATGATACACAGAAATCGCATCGGATTTAAATACAAAAGGCACAATGCCGCCTTAAGTACAAGAATAGAGACTCTTATTACAGTCATGCTTTGAGCATTCCCTGTGAGACCAGAATTAGTTTCCGATACACCACTGCAGGTTCAATGTATTCCTTGGACCTTCAAATTAACGGTGATACACAGAAATCGCATCGGATCTAAATACAAAAGGAACAATGCCGCCTTAAGTACAAGAATAGAGACTCTTCTTACAGTCGGTGCTTTGAGCTTTCCCTGTGAGACCAGTATTAGTTTCCGATACACCACTGCAGGTTCAATGTATTCCTTGGACCTTCTCATTGACGATCAAACACAGAAATCGCATCGGAATTAAATCCAAAACGCACAATGACGCCTTAAGTACAAGAATAGAGACACTTCTTACAGTCGGTGTTTTGAGCATTCCCTGTGAGACCAGTAATAGTATCCGATACACCACTGCAGGTTCAATCTATTCCTTGGACATACACATTGACGATGAAACACTGAAATTACATCGGAATTAAATACAAAAGGCACAATGCCGCCTTAAGTACAAGGATAGAGACTCTTCTTATAGTCGGTGCTTTGAGCATTCCCTGTGAGACCAGTATTAGCTTCCGCTACACCTCTGCAGGTTCAGTTTATTCCTAGGACCTTCACATTGACGATGAAACACAGTATTGGCATCGGAATTAAATACAAAAGGCACAATGCCGCCTTAAGTACAAGAATAGAGACCCTTCTTACAGTCGGTGCTTTCAGCATTCCCTGTGAGACCAGTAATAGTATCCGATACTCCACTGCAGGTTGAATCTATTCCTTGGACATACACATTGACGATGAAACACAGAAATAGCATCGGAATTAAATACAAAAGGCACAATGCCGCCTTAAGTACAAGCATATAGACTCTTCTTACAGTCGGTGCTTTGAGCATTCCCTGTGAGACAAGTATTAGTTTCCGATACACCACTGCAGGTAAATGTATTCCTTGGACCATCAAATTGACGATGATACACAGAAATCGCATCGGATTTAAATACAAAAAGGCACAATGCCGCCTTAAGTACAAGAATAGAGACTCTTCTTACAGTCGGTGCTTTGAGCATTCCCTGTGAGACCAGTATTAGTTTCCCATACACCACTGCAGGTTCAATGTATTCCTTGGACCTTCACATTGACGATGAAACGCAGAAATCGCAACAAATTAAATACAAAAGGCACAATGCCGCCTTAAGTACAAGAATAGAGACTCTTCTTACAGTCGGTGTTTGAGCATTCCCTGTGAGACCAGTAATAATTTCCGATACGCCACTGCAGGTTCAATGTATTCCTTGGACCTTCAAATTGACGATGATACACAGAAATCGCATCGGAATTAAATACAAAAGGCACAATGCCGCCTTAAGTACAAGAATAGAGACTCTTCTTACAATCGGTGCTTTGAGCACTCCCTGTGAGACCAGTATTAGTTTCCGATACACCACTGCAGGTTCAATGTATTCCTTGGACCTTCACATTGACGATGAAACATAGAAATCGCATCGGAATTAAATACAAAAGGCACAATGCCGCCTTAAGTACAAGCATATAGACTCTTCTTACAGTCGGTGCTTTGAGCATTCCCTGTGAGACCAGTATTAGTTTCCGATACACCACTGCAGGTTAATGTATTCCTTCGACCATAAAATTGACGATGATACACAGAAATCGCATCGGATTTAAATACAAAAGGCACAATGCCGCCTTAAGTACAAGAATAGAGACTCTTATGACAGTCGGTGCTTTGAGCATTCCCTGTGAGACCAGAATTAGTTTCCGATATACCACTGCAGGTTCAATGTATTCCTTGGACCTTCAAATTAACGGTGATACACAGAAATCGCATCGGATCTAAATACAAAAGGCACAATGCCGCCTTAAGTACAAGAATAGAGACTCTTCTTACAGTCGGTGCTTTGAGCTTTCCCTGTGAGACCAGTATTAGTTTCCAATACACCACTGCAGGTTCAATGTATTCGTTGGACCTTCTCATTGACGATGAAACACAGAAATCGCATCGGAATTAAATCCAAAACGCACAATGCCGCCTTAAGTACAAGAATAGAGACACTTCTTACAGTCGGTGTTTTGAGCATTCCCTGTGAGACCAGTAATAGTATCCGATACTTCACTGCAGGTTCAATCTATTCCTTGGCCATACATATTGACGATGAAACACTGAAATTACATCGGAATTAAATACAAAAGGCACAATGCCGCCTTAAGTACAAGGATAGAGACTCTTATTATAGTCGGTGCTTTGAGCATTCCCTGTGAGACCTGTATTAGCTTCCGCTACACCTCTGCAGATTCAGTTTATTCCTAGGACCTTCTCATTGACGATGCAACACAGAGATGGCATCGGAATTAAATACAAAAGGCACAATGCCGCCTTAAGTACAAGAATAGAAACCCGTCTTACAGTCGGTGCTTTCAGCATTCCCTGTGAGACCAGTAATAGTATCCGATACACCACTGCAGGTTCAATGTATTCCTTCGACCTTCACATTTGACGATGACACACAGAAATGGCATCGGAATTAAATACAAAAGGCACAATGCCGCCTTAAGTACAAGAATAGAGACTCTTCTTATAGTCGGTGCTTTGAGCATTCACTGTGAGACCAGTATTAGTTTCCGCTACACCTCTGCAGGTTCAGTTTATTCCTTGGACCTTCACATTGACGATGAAACACAGAAATGGCATCGGAATTAAATACAAAAGGCACAATGCCGCCTTAAGTACAAGAATAGAGATTCTTCTTACAGTCGGTGCCTTGAGCATTCCTTGTGAGACCAGCAATAGTATCCGATACACCACTGCCGGTTCAATCTATTCCTTGGACATTCACATTGACGATGAAACACTGAAATTACATCAGAATTAAATACAAACGGAACAATGCCGCCTTAAGTACAAGAATAGAGACTCTTCTTACAGTCGGTGCTTTGAGCATTCCCTGTGAGACCAATAATAGTTTCCGCTATGCCACTGCAGGTTCAATGTATTCCTTGGACCTTCAAATTGACGATGATACACTGAAATCGCATCGGAATTAAATACAAAAGGCAAAATGCCGCCTTAAGTACAAGAATAGAGACTCTTCTTACAATCGGTGCTTTGAGCATTCCCTGTGAGACCAGTATTAGTTTCCAATACACCACTGCAGGTTCAATGTATTCCTTGGACCTTCACATTGACGATGAAACACAGAAATCGCATCGGAATTAAATACAAAAGGCACAATGCCGCCTTAAGTAGAAGCATATAGACTCTTCTTACAGTCGGTGCTTTGAGCATTCCCTGTGAGACCAGTATTAGTTTCCGATACAGCACTGCAGGTTCAATGTAGTCCTTCGACCTTCACATTGACGATGAAACACAGAAATGGCATCGGAATTAAATAGAGAAGGCACAATGCCGCCTTAAGTACAAGAATAGAGACTCTTCTTATAGTCGGTGCTTTGAGCATTCCCTGTGAGACCATTATTAGTTTCCGCTACACCTCTGCAGGTTCAGTTTATTCCTTGGACCTTCACATTGACGATGAAACACAGAAATGGCATCGGAATTAAATACAAAAGGCACAATGCCGCCTTAAGTACAAGAACAGAGACTCTTCTTACAGTCGGTGCTTTGAGCATTCCCTGTGAGACAAGTAATAGTATCCGATACACCACTGCAGGTTCAATGTATTCCTTGGACATACACATTGACGATGAAACACAGAAATGGCATCGGAATTAAATACAAAAGGCACAATGCCGCCTTAAGTACAAGAATAGAGACTCTTTTTACAGTCGGTGCTTTGAGCATTCCCTGTGAGACCAGTAATAGTATCCGATACACCACTGCAGGTTCAATGTATTCCTTCGACCTTCACATTGACGATGAAACACAGAAATGGCATCGGAATTAAATACAAAAGGCACAATGCCGCCTTAAGTACAAGAATAGAGACTCTTCTTACAGTCGGTGCTTTGAGCATTCCCTGTGAGACCAGTATTAGTTTCCGCTACACCTCTGCAGGTTCAGTTTATTCCTTGGACCTTCACATTGACGATGAAACACAGAAATGGCATCGGAATTAAATACAAAAGGCACAATGCCGCCTTAAGTACAAGAATAGAGACTCTTCTTATAGTCGGTGCTTTGAACATTCCCTGTGAGACCAGTATTAGTTTCCGCTACACCTCTGCAGGTTCAGTTTATTCCTTGGACCTTCACAATCACGATGAAACTCAGAAATGGCATCGGAATTAAATACAAAAGGCACAATGCCGCCTTAAGTACAAGAACAGAGACTCTTCTTACAGTCGGTTCTTTGAGCATTCCCTGTGAGACCAGTAATAGTATCCGATACACCACTGCAGGTTCAATGTATTCCTTCGACCTTCACATTGACGATGAAACACAGAAATGGCATCGGAATTAAATACAAAAGGCACAATGCCGCCTTAAGTACAAGAATAGAGACTCTTCTTACAGTCGGTGCTTTGAGCATTCCCTGTGAGACCAGTATTAGTTTCCGCTACACCTCTGCAGGTTCAGTTTATATCTAGGAACTTCACATTGATGATGAAACACAGAAATGGCATCGGAATTAAGTACAAAAGGCACAATGCCGCCTTAAGTACAAGAATAGAGACCCTTCTTACAGTCGGTGCTTTGAGCATTCCCTGTGAGACCAGTAATAGTATCCGATACACCACTGCCGGTTCAATCTATTCCTTGGACATACACATTGACGATGAAACACTGAAATTACATCGGAATTAAATACAAACGGTACAATGCCGCCTTAAGTACAAGAATAGAGACTCTTCTTACAGTCGGTGCTTTGAGCATTCCCTGTGAGACCAGTATTAGTTTCCGATTCACCACTGCTGGTTCAATGTATTCCTTGGACCTTCACATTGACGATGAAACACAGAAATGGCATCGGTATTAAATACAAAAGGCACAATGCCGCCTTAAGTACAAGAATAGAGACCCTTCTCACAGTCGGTGCTTTGAGCATTCCCTGTGAGACCAGTATTAGTTTCCGATACACCACTGCAGGTTCAATGTATTCCTTGGACCTTCACATTGACGATGAAACGCAGAAATCGCATCGGATTTAAAAACAAAAGGCACAATGCCGCCTTAAGTACAAGAATAGAGACTCTTATTACAGTCGGTGCTTTGAGCATTCCCTGTGAGACCAGAATTAGTTTCCGATACACCACTGCAGGTTCAATGTATTCCTTGGACCTTCAAATTAACTGTGATACACAGAAAACGCATCGGATCTAAATACAAAAGGCACAATGCCGCCTTAAGTACAAGAATAGAGACTCTTCTTACAGTCGGTGCTTTGAGCTTTCCCTGTGAGACCAGTTTTAGTTTCCGATACACCACTGCAGGTTCAATGTATTCCTTGGACCTTCTTATTGACGATCAAACACAGAAATCGCATCGGAATTAAATCCAAAACGCACAATGCCGCCTTAAGTACAAGAATAGAGACACTTCTTACAGTCGGTGTTTTGAGCATTCCCTGTGAGACCAGTAATAGTATCCGATACACCACTGCAGGTTCAATCTATTCCTTGGACATACACATTGACGATGAAACACTGAAATTACATCGGAATTAAATACAAAAGGCACAATGCCGCCTTAAGTACAAGGATAGAGACTCTTCTTATAGTCGGTGCTTTGAGCATTCCCTGTGAGACCAGTATTAGCTGCCGCTACACCTCTGCAGGTTCAGTTTATTCCTAGGACCTTCACATTGACGATGAAACACAGAAATGGCATCGGAATTAAATACAAGAGGCACAATGCTGCCTTAAGTACAAGAATAGAGACCCTTCTTACAGTCGGTGCTTTCAGCATTCCCTGTGAGACCAGTAATAGTATCCGATACTCCACTGCAGGTTGAATCTATTCCTTGGACATACACATTGACGATGAAACACAGAAATGGCATCGGAATTAAATACAAAAGGCACAATGCCGCCTTAAGTACAAGAATAGAGAATCTTCTTATAGTCGATGCTTTGAGCATTCCCTGTGAGACCAGTATTAGTTTCCGCTACACCTCTGCAGGTTCAGTTTATTCCTTGGACCTTCACATTGACGATGAAACACAGAAATGGCATCGGAATTAAATACAAAAGGCACAATGCCGCCTTAAGTACAAGAATAGAGACTCTTCTTACAGGCGGTGCTTTGAGCATTCCCTGTGAGACCAGTATTAGGTTCCGATACACCACTGCTGGTTCAATGTATTCCTTGGACCTTCACATTGACGATGAAACACAGAAATGGCATCGGTATTAAATACAAAAGCACAATGCCGCCTTAAGTACAAGAATAGAGACTCTTCTTACAGTCGGTGCTTTGAGCATTCCCTGTGAGACCAGTATTAGTTTCCCATACACCACTGCAGGTTCAATGTATTCCTTGGACCTTCACATTGACGATGAAACGCAGAAATCGCATCAAATTAAATACAAAAGGCACAATGCCGCCTTAAGTACAAGAATAGAGACTCTTCTTACAGTCGGTGCTTTGAGCATTCCCTGTGAGACCAGTAATAGTTTCCGATTCGCCACTGCAGGTTCAATGTATTCCTTGGACCTTCCAATTGACGATGATACACAGAAATCGCATCGGAATTAAATACAAAAGGCACAATGCCGCCTTAAGTACAAGAATAGAGACTCTTCTTACAATCGGTGCTTTGAGCACTCCCTGTGAGACCAGTATTAGTTTCCGATACACCACTACAGGTTCAATGTATTCCTTGGACCTTCACATTGACGATGAAACACAGAAATCGCATCGGAATTAAATACAAAAGGCACAATGCCGCCTTAAGTACAAGCATATAGACTCTTCTTACAGTCGGTGCTTTGAGCATTCCCTGTGAGACCAGTATTAGTTTCCGATACACCACTGCAGGTTAATGTATTCCTTCGACCATCAAATTGACGATGATACACAGAAATGGCATCGGATTTAAATACAAAAGGCACAATGCCGCCTTAAGTACAAGAATAGAGACTCTTATGACAGTCGGTGCTTTGAGCATTCCCTGTGAGACCAGAATTAGTTTCCGATATACCACTGCAGGCTCAATGTATTCCTTGGACCTTCAAATTAACGGTGATACACAGAAATCGCATCGGATCTAAATACAAAAGGCACAATGCCGCCTTAAGTACAAGAATAGAGACTCTTCTTACAGTCGGTGCTTTGAGCTTTCCCTGTGAGACCAGTATTAGTTTCCAATACACCACTGCAGGTTCAATGTATTCGTTGGACCTTCTCATTGACGATGAAACACAGAAATCGCATCGGAATTAAATCCAAAACGCACAATGCCGCCTTAAGTACAAGAATAGAGACACTTCTTACAGTCGGTGTTTTGAGCATTCCCTGTGAGACCAGTAATAGTATCCGATACACCACTGCAGGTTCAATCTATTCCTTGGCCATACATATTGACGATGAAACACTGAAATTACATCGGAATTAAATACAAAAGGCACAATGCCGCCTTAAGTACAAGGATAGAGACTCTTATTATAGTCGGTGCTTTGAGCATTCCCTGTGAGACCAGTATTAGCTTCCGCTACACCTCTGCAGGTTCAGTTTATTCCTAGGACCTTCACATTGACGATGAAACACAGAGATGGCATCGGAATTAAATACAAAAGGCACAATGCCGCCTTAAGTACAAGAATAGAAACCCGTCTTACAGTCGGTGCTTTCAGCATTCCCTGTGAGACCAGTAATAGTATCCGATACACCACTGCAGGTTCAATGTATTCCTTCGACCTTCACATTTGACGATGACACAAAGAAATGGCATCGGAATTAAATACAAAAGGCACAATGCCGCCTTAAGTACAAGAATAGAGACTCTTCTTATAGTCGGTGCTTTGAGCATTCACTGTGAGACCAGTATTAGTTTCCGCTACACCTCTGCAGGTTCAGTTTATTCCTTGGACCTTCACATTGACGATGAAACACAGAAATGGCATCGGAATTAAATACAAAAGGCACAATGCCGCCTTAAGTACAAGAATAGAGATTCTTCTTACAGTCGGTGCCTTGAGCATTCCCTGTGAGACCAGTAATAGTATCCGATACACCACTGCCGGTTCAATCTATTCCTTGGACATTCACATTGACGATGAAACACTGAAATTACATCACAATTAAATACAAACGGAACAATGCCGCCTTAAGTACAAGAATAGAGACTCTTCTTGCAGTCGGTGCTTTGAGCATTCCCTGTGAGACCAATAATAGTTTCCGATATGCCACTGCAGGTTCAATGTATTCCTTGGACCTTCAAATTGACGATGATACACTGAAATCGCATCGGAATTAAATACAAAAGGCAAAATGCCGCCTTAAGTACAAGAATAGAGACTCTTCTTACAATCGGTGCTTTGAGCATTCCCTGTGAGACCAGTATTAGTTTCCAATACACCACTGCAGGTTCAATGTATTCCTTGGACCTTCACATTGACGATGAAACACAGAAATGGCATCGGAATTAAATAGAGAAGGCACAATGCCGCCTTAAGTACAAGAATAGAGACTCTTCTTATAGTCGGTGCTTTGAGCATTCCCTGTGAGACCATTATTAGTTTCCGCTACACCTCTGCAGGTTCAGTTTATTCCTTGGACCTTCACATTGACGATGAAACACAGAAATGGCATCGGAATTAAATACAAAAGGCACAATGCCGCCTTAAGTACAAGAACAGAGACTCTTCTTACAGTCGGTGCTTTGAGCATTCCCTGTGAGACAAGTAATAGTATCCGATACACCACTGCAGGTTCAATGTATTCCTTGGACATACACATTGACGATGAAACACAGAAATCGCATCGGAATTAAATACAAAAGGCACATTGCCGCCTTAAGTAGAAGCATATAGACTCTTCTTACAGTCGGTGCTTTGAGCATTCCCTGTGAGACCAGTATTAGTTTCCGATACAGCACTGCAGGTTCAATGTAGTCCTTGGACCTTCACATTGACGATGAAACACAGAAATGGCATCGGAATTAAATAGAGAAGGCACAATGCCGCCTTAAGTACAAGAATAGAGACTCTTCTTATAGTCGGTGCTTTGAGCATTCCCTGTGAGACCATTATTAGTTTCCGCTACACCTCTGCAGGTTCAGTTTATTCCTTGGACCTTCACATTGACGATGAAACACAGAAATGGCATCGGAATTAAATACAAAAGGCACAATGCCGCCTTAAGTACAAGAACAGAGACTCTTCTTACAGTCGGTGCTTTGAGCATTCCCTGTGAGACAAGTAATAGTATCCGATACACCACTGCAGGTTCAATGTATTCCTTGGACATACACATTGACGATGAAACACAGAAATGGCATCGGAATTAAATACAAAAGGCACAATGCCGCCTTAAGTACAAGAATAGAGACTCTTTTTACAGTCGGTGCTTTGAGCATTCCCTGTGAGACCAGTAATAGTATCCGATACACCACTGCAGGTTCAATGTATTCCTTCGACCTTCACATTGACGACGAAACACAGAAATGGCATCGGAATTAAATACAAAAGGCACAATGCCGCCTTAAGTACAAGAATAGAGACTCTTCTTACAGTCGGTGCTTTGAGCATTCCCTGTGAGACCAGTATTAGTTTCCGCTACACCTCTGCAGGTTCAGTTTATTCCTTGGACCTTCACATTGACGATGAAACACAGAAATGGCATCGGAATTAAATACAAAAGGCACAATGCCGCCTTAAGTACAAGAATAGAGACTCTTCTTATAGTCGGTGCTTTGAACATTCCCTGTGAGACCAGTATTAGTTTCCGCTACACCTCTGCAGGTTCAGTTTATTCCTTGGACCTTCACAATCACGATGAAACTCAGAAATGGCATCGGAATTAAATACAAAAGGCACAATGCCGCCTTAAGTACAAGAACAGAGACTCTTCTTACAGTCGGTTCTTTGAGCATTCCCTGTGAGACCAGTAATAGTATCCGATACACCACTGCAGGTTCAATGTATTCCTTCGACCTTCACATTGACGATGAAACACAGAAATGGCATCGGAATTAAATACAAAAGGCACAATGCCGCCTTAAGTACAAGAATAGAGACTCTTCTTACAGTCGGTGCTTTGAGCATTCCCTGTGAGACCAGTATTAGTTTCCGCTACACCTCTGCAGGTTCAGTTTATTCCTAGGAACTTCACATTGATGATGAAACACAGAAATGGCATCGGATTTAAGTACAAAAGGCACAATGCCGCCTTAAGTACAAGAATAGAGACCCTTCTTACAGTCGGTGCTTTGAGCATTCCCTGTGAGACCAGTAATAGTATCCGATACACCACTGCCGGTTCAATCTATTCCTTGGACATACACATTGACGATGAAACACTGAAATTACATCGGAATTAAATACAAACGGTACAATGCCGCCTTAAGTACAAGAATAGAGACTCTTCTTACTGTCGGTGCTTTGAGCATTCCCTGTGAGACCAGTATTAGTTTCCGATACACCACTGCTGGTTCAATGTATTCCTTGGACCTTCACATTGACGATGAAACACAGAAATGGCATCGGTATTAAATACAAAAGGCACAATGCCGCCTTAAGTACAAGAATAGAGACCCTTCTCACAGTCTGTGCTTTGAACATTCCCTGTGAGACCAGTATTAGTTTCCGATACACCACTGCAGGTTCAATGTATTCCTTGGACCTTCACATTGACGATGAAACGCAGAAATCGCATCGGATTTAAATACAAAAGGCACAATGCCGCCTTAAGTACAAGAATAGAGACTCTTATTACAGTCGGTGCTTTGAGCATTCCCTGTGAGACCAGAATTAGTTTCCGATACACCACTGCAGGTTCAATGTATTCCTTGGACCTTCAAATTAACTGTGATACACAGAAAACGCATCGGATCTAAATACAAAAGGCACAATGCCGCCTTAAGTACAAGAATAGAGACTCTTCTTACAGTCGGTGGTTTGAGCTTTCCCTGTGAGACCAGTTTTAGTTTCCGATACACCACTGCAGGTTCAATGTATTCCTTGGACCTTCTCATTGACGATCAAACACAGAAATCGCATCGGAATTAAATCCAAAACGCACAATGCCGCCTTAAGTACAAGAATAGAGACACTTCTTACAGTCGGTGTTTTGAGCATTCCCTGTGAGACCAGTAATAGTATCCGATACACCACTGCAGGTTCAATCTATTCCTTGGACATACACATTGACGATGAAACACTGAAATTACATCGGAATTAAATACAAAAGGCACAATGCCGCCTTAAGTACAAGGATAGAGACTCTTCTTATAGTCGGTGCTTTGAGCATTCCCTGTGAGACCAGTATTAGCTGCCGCTACACCTCTGCAGGTTCAGTTTATTCCTAGGACCTTCACATTGACGATGAAACACAGAAATGGCATCGGAATTAAATACAAAAGGCACAATGCTGCCTTAAGTACAAGAACAGAGACTCTTCTTACAGTCGGTGCTTTGAGCATTCCCTGTGAGACAAGTAATAGTATCCGATACACCACTGCAGGTTCAATGTATTCCTTGGACATACACATTGACGATGAAACACAGAAATGGCATCGGAATTAAATACAAAAGGCACAATGCCGCCTTAAGTACAAGAATAGAGACTCTTTTTACAGTCGGTGCTTTGAGCATTCCCTGTGAGACCAGTAATAGTATCCGATACACCACTGCAGGTTCAATGTATTCCTTCGACCTTCACATTGACGACGAAACACAGAAATGGCATCGGAATTAAATACAAAAGGCACAATGCCGCCTTAAGTACAAGAATAGAGACTCTTCTTACAGTCGGTGCTTTGAGCATTCCCTGTGAGACCAGTATTAGTTTCCGCTACACCTCTGCAGGTTCAGTTTATTCCTTGGACCTTCACATTGACGATGAAACACAGAAATGGCATCGGAATTAAATACAAAAGGCACAATGCCGCCTTAAGTACAAGAATAGAGACTCTTCTTATAGTCGGTGCTTTGAACATTCCCTGTGAGACCAGTATTAGTTTCCGCTACACCTCTGCAGGTTCAGTTTATTCCTTGGACCTTCACAATCACGATGAAACTCAGAAATGGCATCGGAATTAAATACAAAAGGCACAATGCCGCCTTATGTACAAGAACAGAGACTCTTCTTACAGTCGGTTCTTTGAGCATTCCCTGTGAGACCAGTAATAGTATCCGATACACCACTGCAGGTTCAATGTATTCCTTCGACCTTCACATTGACGATGAAACACAGAAATGGCATCGGAATTAAATACAAAAGGCACAATGCCGCCTTAAGTACAAGAATAGAGACTCTTCTTACAGTCGGTGCTTTGAGCATTCCCTGTGAGACCAGAATTAGTTTCCGCTACACCTCTGCAGGTTCAGTTTATTCCTAGGAACTTCACATTGATGATGAAACACAGAAATGGCATCGGATTTAAGTACAAAAGGCACAATGCCGCCTTAAGTACAAGAATAGAGACCCTTCTTACAGTCAGTGCTTTGAGCATTCCCTGTGAGACCAGTAATAGTATCCGATACACCACTGCCGGTTCAATCTATTCCTTGGACATACACATTGACGATGAAACACTGAAATTACATCGGAATTAAATACAAACGGTACAATGCCGCCTTAAGTACAAGAATAGAGACTCTTCTTACTGTCGGTGCTTTGAGCATTCCCTGTGAGACCAGTATTAGTTTCCGATACACCACTGCTGGTTCAATGTATTCCTTGGACCTTCACATTGACGATGAAACACAGAAATGGCATCGGTATTAAATACAAAAGGCACAATGCCGCCTTAAGTACAAGAATAGAGACTCTTCTTACAGTCGGTGCTTTGAGCATTCCCTGTGAAACCAGTATTAGTTTCCGCTACACCTCTGCAGGTTCAGTTTATTCCTTGGACCTTCACATTGACGATGAAACACAGAAATGGCATCGGAATTAAATACAAAAGGCACAATGCCGCCTTAAGTACAAGAATAGAGACTCTTCTTACAGGCGGTGCTTTGAGCATTCCCTGTGAGACCAGTATTAGTTTCCGATACACCACTGCTGGTTCAATGTATTCCTTGGACCTTCACATTGACGATGAAACACAGAAATGGCATCGGTATTAAATACAAAAGCACAATGCCGCCTTAAGTACAAGAATAGAGACTCTTCTTACAGTCGGTGCTTTGAGCATTCCCTGTGAGACCAGTATTAGTTTCCCATACACCACTGCAGGTTCAATGTATTCCTTGGACCTTCACATTGACGATGAAACGCAGAAATCGCATCAAATTAAATACAAAAGGCACAATGCCGCCTTAAGTACAAGAATAGAGACTCTTCTTACAGTCGGTGCTTTGAGCATTCCCTGTGAGACCAGTAATAGTTTCCGATTCGCCACTGCAGGTTCAATGTATTCCTTGGACCTTCCAATTGACGATGATACACAGAAATCGCATCGGAATTAAATACAAAAGGCACAATGCCGCCTTAAGTACAAGAATAGAGACTCTTCTTACAATCGGTGCTTTGAGCACTCCCTGTGAGACCAGTATTAGTTTCCGATACACCACTACAGGTTCAATGTATTCCTTGGACCTTCACATTGACGATGAAACACAGAAATCGCATCGGAATTAAATACAAAAGGCACAATGCCGCCTTAAGTACAAGCATATAGACTCTTCTTACAGTCGGTGCTTTGAGCATTCCCTGTGAGACCAGTATTAGTTTCCGATACACCACTGCAGGTTAATGTATTCCTTCGACCATCAAATTGACGATGATACACAGAAATGGCATCGGATTTAAATACAAAAGGCACAATGCCGCCTTAAGTACAAGAATAGAGACTCTTATGACAGTCGGTGCTTTGAGCATTCCCTGTGAGACCAGAATTAGTTTCCGATATACCACTGCAGGCTCAATGTATTCCTTGGACCTTCAAATTAACGGTGATACACAGAAATCGCATCGGATCTAAATACAAAAGGCACAATGCCGCCTTAAGTACAAGAATAGAGACTCTTCTTACAGTCGGTGCTTTGAGCTTTCCCTGTGAGACCAGTATTAGTTTCCAATACACCACTGCAGGTTCAATGTATTCGTTGGACCTTCTCATTGACGATGAAACACAGAAATCGCATCGGAATTAAATCCAAAACGCACAATGCCGCCTTAAGTACAAGAATAGAGACACTTCTTACAGTCGGTGTTTTGAGCATTCCCTGTGAGACCAGTAATAGTATCCGATACACCACTGCAGGTTCAATCTATTCCTTGGCCATACATATTGACGATGAAACACTGAAATTACATCGGAATTAAATACAAAAGGCACAATGCCGCCTTAAGTACAAGGATAGAGACTCTTATTATAGTCGGTGCTTTGAGCATTCCCTGTGAGACCAGTATTAGCTTCCGCTACACCTCTGCAGGTTCAGTTTATTCCTAGGACCTTCACATTGACGATGAAACACAGAGATGGCATCGGAATTAAATACAAAAGGCACAATGCCGCCTTAAGTACAAGAATAGAAACCCGTCTTACAGTCGGTGCTTTCAGCATTCCCTGTGAGACCAGTAATAGTATCCGATACACCACTGCAGGTTCAATGTATTCCTTCGACCTTCACATTTGACGATGACACAAAGAAATGGCATCGGAATTAAATACAAAAGGCACAATGCCGCCTTAAGTACAAGAATAGAGACTCTTCTTATAGTCGGTGCTTTGAGCATTCACTGTGAGACCAGTATTAGTTTCCGCTACACCTCTGCAGGTTCAGTTTATTCCTTGGACCTTCACATTGACGATGAAACACAGAAATGGCATCGGAATTAAATACAAAAGGCACAATGCCGCCTTAAGTACAAGAATAGAGATTCTTCTTACAGTCGGTGCCTTGAGCATTCCCTGTGAGACCAGTAATAGTATCCGATACACCACTGCCGGTTCAATCTATTCCTTGGACATTCACATTGACGATGAAACACTGAAATTACATCACAATTAAATACAAACGGAACAATGCCGCCTTAAGTACAAGAATAGAGACTCTTCTTGCAGTCGGTGCTTTGAGCATTCCCTGTGAGACCAATAATAGTTTCCGATATGCCACTGCAGGTTCAATGTATTCCTTGGACCTTCAAATTGACGATGATACACTGAAATCGCATCGGAATTAAATACAAAAGGCAAAATGCCGCCTTAAGTACAAGAATAGAGACTCTTCTTACAATCGGTGCTTTGAGCATTCCCTGTGAGACCAGTATTAGTTTCCAATACACCACTGCAGGTTCAATGTATTCCTTGGACCTTCACATTGACGATGAAACACAGAAATGGCATCGGAATTAAATAGAGAAGGCACAATGCCGCCTTAAGTACAAGAATAGAGACTCTTCTTATAGTCGGTGCTTTGAGCATTCCCTGTGAGACCATTATTAGTTTCCGCTACACCTCTGCAGGTTCAGTTTATTCCTTGGACCTTCACATTGACGATGAAACACAGAAATGGCATCGGAATTAAATACAAAAGGCACAATGCCGCCTTAAGTACAAGAACAGAGACTCTTCTTACAGTCGGTGCTTTGAGCATTCCCTGTGAGACAAGTAATAGTATCCGATACACCACTGCAGGTTCAATGTATTCCTTGGACATACACATTGACGATGAAACACAGAAATCGCATCGGAATTAAATACAAAAGGCACATTGCCGCCTTAAGTAGAAGCATATAGACTCTTCTTACAGTCGGTGCTTTGAGCATTCCCTGTGAGACCAGTATTAGTTTCCGATACAGCACTGCAGGTTCAATGTAGTCCTTGGACCTTCACATTGACGATGAAACACAGAAATGGCATCGGAATTAAATAGAGAAGGCACAATGCCGCCTTAAGTACAAGAATAGAGACTCTTCTTATAGTCGGTGCTTTGAGCATTCCCTGTGAGACCATTATTAGTTTCCGCTACACCTCTGCAGGTTCAGTTTATTCCTTGGACCTTCACATTGACGATGAAACACAGAAATGGCATCGGAATTAAATACAAAAGGCACAATGCCGCCTTAAGTACAAGAACAGAGACTCTTCTTACAGTCGGTGCTTTGAGCATTCCCTGTGAGACAAGTAATAGTATCCGATACACCACTGCAGGTTCAATGTATTCCTTGGACATACACATTGACGATGAAACACAGAAATGGCATCGGAATTAAATACAAAAGGCACAATGCCGCCTTAAGTACAAGAATAGAGACTCTTTTTACAGTCGGTGCTTTGAGCATTCCCTGTGAGACCAGTAATAGTATCCGATACACCACTGCAGGTTCAATGTATTCCTTCGACCTTCACATTGACGACGAAACACAGAAATGGCATCGGAATTAAATACAAAAGGCACAATGCCGCCTTAAGTACAAGAATAGAGACTCTTCTTACAGTCGGTGCTTTGAGCATTCCCTGTGAGACCAGTATTAGTTTCCGCTACACCTCTGCAGGTTCAGTTTATTCCTTGGACCTTCACATTGACGATGAAACACAGAAATGGCATCGGAATTAAATACAAAAGGCACAATGCCGCCTTAAGTACAAGAATAGAGACTCTTCTTATAGTCGGTGCTTTGAACATTCCCTGTGAGACCAGTATTAGTTTCCGCTACACCTCTGCAGGTTCAGTTTATTCCTTGGACCTTCACAATCACGATGAAACTCAGAAATGGCATCGGAATTAAATACAAAAGGCACAATGCCGCCTTAAGTACAAGAACAGAGACTCTTCTTACAGTCGGTTCTTTGAGCATTCCCTGTGAGACCAGTAATAGTATCCGATACACCACTGCAGGTTCAATGTATTCCTTCGACCTTCACATTGACGATGAAACACAGAAATGGCATCGGAATTAAATACAAAAGGCACAATGCCGCCTTAAGTACAAGAATAGAGACTCTTCTTACAGTCGGTGCTTTGAGCATTCCCTGTGAGACCAGTATTAGTTTCCGCTACACCTCTGCAGGTTCAGTTTATTCCTAGGAACTTCACATTGATGATGAAACACAGAAATGGCATCGGATTTAAGTACAAAAGGCACAATGCCGCCTTAAGTACAAGAATAGAGACCCTTCTTACAGTCGGTGCTTTGAGCATTCCCTGTGAGACCAGTAATAGTATCCGATACACCACTGCCGGTTCAATCTATTCCTTGGACATACACATTGTCGATGCAACACTGAAATTACATCGGAATTAAATACAAACGGTACAATGCCGCCTTAAGTACAAGAATAGAGACTCTTCTTACAGTCGGTGCTTTGAGCTTTCCCTGTGAGACCAGTTTTAGTTTCCGATACACCACTGCAGGTTCAATGTATTCCTTGGACCTTCTCATTGACGATCAAACACAGAAATCGCATCGGAATTAAATCCAAAACGCACAATGCCGCCTTAAGTACAAGAATAGAGACACTTCTTACAGTCAGTGTTTTGAGCATTCCCTGTGAGACCAGTAATAGTATCCGATACACCACTGCAGGTTCAATCTATTCCTTGGACATACACATTGACGATGAAACACTGAAATTACATCGGAATTAAATACAAAAGGCACAATGCCGCCTTAAGTACAAGGATAGAGACTCTTCTTATAGTCGGTGCTTTGAGCATTCCCTGTGAGACCAGTATTAGCTGCCGCTACACCTCTGCAGGTTCAGTTTATTCCTAGGACCTTCACATTGACGATGAAACACAGAAATGGCATCGGAATTAAATACAAAAGGCACAATGCTGCCTTAAGTACAAGAACAGAGACTCTTCTTACAGTCGGTGCTTTGAGCATTCCCTGTGAGACAAGTAATAGTATCCGATACACCACTGCAGGTTCAATGTATTCCTTGGACATACACATTGACGATGAAACACAGAAATGGCATCGGAATTAAATACAAAAGGCACAATGCCGCCTTAAGTACAAGAATAGAGACTCTTTTTACAGTCGGTGCTTTGAGCATTCCCTGTGAGACCAGTAATACTATCCGATACACCACTGCAGGTTCAATGTATTCCTTCGACCTTCACATTGACGACGAAACACAGAAATGGCATCGGAATTAAATACAAAAGGCACAATGCCGCCTTAAGTACAAGAATAGAGACTCTTCTTACAGTCGGTGCTTTGAGCATTCCCTGTGAGACCAGTATTAGTTTCCGCTACACCTCTGCAGGTTCAGTTTATTCCTTGGACCTTCACATTGACGATGAAACACAGAAATGGCATCGGAATTAAATACAAAAGGCACAATGCCGCCTTAAGTACAAGAATAGAGACTCTTCTTATAGTCGGTGCTTTGAACATTCCCTGTGAGACCAGTATTAGTTTCCGCTACACCTCTGCAGGTTCAGTTTATTCCTTGGACCTTCACAATCACGATGAAACTCAGAAATGGCATCGGAATTAAATACAAAAGGCACAATGCCGCCTTAAGTACAAGAACAGAGACTCTTCTTACAGTCGGTTCTTTGAGCATTCCCTGTGAGACCAGTAATAGTATCCGATACACCACTGCAGGTTCAATGTATTCCTTCGACCTTCACATTGACGATGAAACACAGAAATGGCATCGGAATTAAATACAAAAGGCACAATGCCGCCTTAAGTACAAGAATAGAGACTCTTCTTACAGTCGGTGCTTTGAGCATTCCCTGTGAGACCAGTATTAGTTTCCGCTACACCTCTGCAGGTTCAGTTTATTCCTAGGAACTTCACATTGATGATGAAACACAGAAATGGCATCGGATTTAAGTACAAAAGGCACAATGCCGCCTTAAGTACAAGAATAGAGACCCTTCTTACAGTCGGTGCTTTGAGCATTCCCTGTGAGACCAGTAATAGTATCCGATACACCACTGCCGGTTCAATCTATTCCTTGGACATACACATTGACGATGAAACACTGAAATTACATCGGAATTAAATACAAACGGTACAATGCCGCCTTAAGTACAAGAATAGAGACTCTTCTTACTGTCGGTGCTTTGAGCATTCCCTGTGAGACCAGTATTAGTTTCCGATACACCACTGCTGGTTCAATGTATTCCTTGGACCTTCACATTGACGATGAAACACAGAAATGGCATCGGTATTAAATACAAAAGGCACAATGCCGCCTTAAGTACAAGAATAGAGACCCTTCTCACAGTCTGTGCTTTGAACATTCCCTGTGAGACCAGTATTAGTTTCCGATACACCACTGCAGGTTCAATGTATTCCTTGGACCTTCACATTGACGATGAAACGCAGAAATCGCATCGGATTTAAATACAAAAGGCACAATGCCGCCTTAAGTACAAGAATAGAGACTCTTATTACAGTCGGTGCTTTGAGCATTCCCTGTGAGACCAGAATTAGTTTCCGATACACCACTGCAGGTTCAATGTATTCCTTGGACCTTCAAATTAACTGTGATACACAGAAAACGCATCGGATCTAAATACAAAAGGCACAATGCCGCCTTAAGTACAAGAATAGAGACTCTTCTTACAGTCGGTGCTTTGAGCTTTCCCTGTGAGACCAGTTTTAGTTTCCGATACACCACTGCAGGTTCAATGTATTCCTTGGACCTTCTCATTGACGATCAAACACAGAAATCGCATCGGAATTAAATCCAAAACGCACAATGCCGCCTTAAGTACAAGAATAGAGACACTTCTTACAGTCGGTGTTTTGAGCATTCCCTGTGAGACCAGTAATAGTATCCGATACACCACTGCAGGTTCAATCTATTCCTTGGACATACACATTGACGATGAAACACTGAAATTACATCGGAATTAAATACAAAAGGCACAATGCCGCCTTAAGTACAAGGATAGAGACTCTTCTTATAGTCGGTGCTTTGAGCATTCCCTGTGAGACCAGTATTAGCTGCCGCTACACCTCTGCAGGTTCAGTTTATTCCTAGGACCTTCACATTGACGATGAAACACAGAAATGGCATCGGAATTAAATACAAAAGGCACAATGCTGCCTTAAGTACAAGAATAGAGACCCTTCTTACAGTCGGTGCTTTCAGCATTCCCTGTGAGACCAGTAATAGTATCCGATACTCCACTGCAGGTTGAATCTATTCCTTGGACATACACATTGACGATGAAACACAGAAATGGAATCGGAATTAAATACAAAAGGCACAATGCCGCCTTAAGTACAAGAATAGAGAATCTTCTTATAGTCGATGCTTTGAGCATTCCCTGTGAGACCAGTATTAGTTTCCGCTACACCTCTGCAGGTTCAGTTTATTCCTTGGACCTTCACATTGACGATGAAACACAGAAATGGCATCGGAATTAAATACAAAAGGCACAATGCCGCCTTAAGTACAAGAATAGAGACTCTTCTTACAGGCGGTGCTTTGAGCATTCCCTGTGAGACCAGTATTAGTTTCCGATACACCACTGCTGGTTCAATGTATTCCTTGGACCTTCACATTGACGATGAAACACAGAAATGGCATCGGTATTAAATACAAAAGCACAATGCCGCCTTAAGTACAAGAATAGAGACTCTTCTTACAGTCGGTGCTTTGAGCATTCCCTGTGAGACCAGTATTAGTTTCCCATACACCACTGCAGGTTCAATGTATTCCTTGGACCTTCACATTGACGATGAAACGCAGAAATCGCATCAAATTAAATACAAAAGGCACAATGCCGCGTTAAGTACAAGAATAGAGACTCTTCTTACAGTCGGTGCTTTGAGCATTCCCTGTGAGACCAGTAATAGTTTCCGATTCGCCACTGCAGGTTCAATGTATTCCTTGGACCTTCCAATTGACGATGATACACAGAAATCGCATCGGAATTAAATACAAAAGGCACAATGCCGCCTTAAGTACAAGAATAGAGACTCTTCTTACAATCGGTGCTTTGAGCACTCCTTGTGAGACCAGTATTAGTTTCCGATACACCACTGCAGGTTCAATGTATTCCTTGGACCTTCACATTGACGATGAAACATAGAAATCGCATCGGAATTAAATACAAAAGGCACAATGCCGCCTTAAGTACAAGCATATAGACTCTTCTTACAGTCGGTGCTTTGAGCATTCCCTGTGAGACCAGCATTAGTTTCCGATACACCACTGCAGGTTAATGTATTCCTTGGACCATCAAATTGACGATGATACACAGAAATCGCATCGGATTTAAATACAAAAGGCACAATGCCGCCTTAAGTACAAGAATAGAGACTCTTATGACAGTCGGTGCTTTGAGCATTCCCTGTGAGACCAGAATTAGTTTCCGATATACCACTGCAGGTTCAATGTATTCCTTGGACCTTCAAATTAACGGTGATACACAGAAATCGCATCGGATCTAAATACAAAAGGCACAATGCCGCCTTAAGTACAAGAATAGAGACTCTTCTTACAGTCGGTGCTTTGAGCTTTCCCTGTGAGACCAGTATTAGTTTCCAATACACCACTGCAGGTTCAATGTATTCGTTGGACCTTCTCATTGACGATGAAACACAGATATCGCATCGGAATTAAATCCAAAACGCACAATGCCGCCTTAAGTACAAGAATAGAGACACTTCTTACAGTCGGTGTTTTGAGCATTCCCTGTGAGACCAGTAATAGTATCCGATACACCACTGCAGGTTCAATCTATTCCTTGGCCATACATATTGACGATGAAACACTGAAATTACATCGGAATTAAATACAAAAGGCACAATGCCGCCTTAAGTACAAGGATAAAGACTCTTATTATAGTCGGTGCTTTGAGCATTCCCTGTGAGACCAGTATTAGCTTCCGCTACACCTCTGCAGGTTCAGTTTATTCCTAGGACCTTCACATTGACGATGAAACACAGAGATGGCATCGGAATTAAATACAAATTGCACAATGCCGCCTTAAGTACAAGAATAGAAACCCGTCTTACAGTCGGTGCTTTCAGCATTCCCTGTGAGACCAGTAATAGTATCCGATACACCACTGCAGGTTCAATGTATTCCTTCGACCTTCACATTTGACGATGACACACAGAAATGGCATCGGAATTAAATACAAAAGGCACAATGCCGCCTTAAGTACAAGAATAGAGACTCTTCTTATAGTCGGTGCTTTGAGCATTCACTGTGAGACCAGTATTAGTTTCCGCTACACCTCTGCAGGTTCAGTTTATTCCTTGGACCTTCACATTGACGATGAAACACAGAAATGGCATCGGAATTAAATACAAAAGGCACAATGCCGCCTTAAGTACAAGAATAGAGATTCTTCTTACAGTCGGTGCCTTGAGCATTCCCTGTGAGACCAGTAATAGTATCCGATACACCACTGCCGGTTCAATCTATTCCTTGGACATTCACATGACGATGAAACACTGAAATTACATCAGAATTAAATACAAACGGAACAATGCCGCCTTAAGTACAAGAATAGAGACTCTTCTTACAGTCGGTGCTTTGAGCATTCCCTGTGAGACCAATAATAGTTTCCGATATGCCACTGCAGGTTCAATGTATTCCTTGGACCTTCAAATTGACGATGATACACTGAAATCGCATCGGAATTAAATACAGAAGGCAAAATGCCGCCTTAAGTACAAGAATAGAGACTCTTCTTACAATCGGTGCTTTGAGCATTCCCTGTGAGACCAGTATTAGTTTCCAATACACCACTGCAGGTTCAATGTATTCCTTGGACCTTCACATTGACGATGAAACACAGAAATCGCATCGGAATTAAATACAAAAGGCACAATGCCGCCTAAAGTAGAAGCATATAGACTCTTCTTACTGTCGGTGCTTTGAGCATTCCCTGTGAGACCAGTATTAGTTTCCGATACAGCACTGCAGGTTCAATGTAGTCCTTCGACCTTCACATTGACGATGAAACACAGAAATGGCATCGGAATTAAATAGAGAAGGCACAATGCCGCCTTAAGTACAAGATTAGAGACTCTTCTTATAGTCGTTGCTTTGAGCATTCCCTGTGAGACCATTATTAGTTTCCGCTACACCTCTGCAAGTTCAGTTTATTCCTTGGACCTTCACATTGACGATGAAACACAGAAATGGCATCGGAATTAAATACAAAAGGCACAATGCCGCCTTAAGTACAAGAACAGAGACTCTTCTTACAGTCGGTGCTTTGAGCATTCCCTATGAGACAAGTAATAGAATCCGATACACCACTGCAGGTTCAATGTATTCCTTGGACATACACATTGACGATGAAACACAGAAATGGCATCGGAATTAAATACAAAAGGCACAATGCCGCCTTAAGTACAAGAATAGAGACTCTTTTTACAGTCGGTGCTTTGAGCATTCCCTGTGAGACCAGTAATAGTATCCGATACACCACTGCAGGTTCAATGTATTCCTTCGACCTTCACATTGACGATGAAACACAGAAATGGCATCGGAATTAAATACAAAAGGCACAATGCCGCCTTAAGTACAAGAATAGAGACTCTTCTTACAGTCGGTGCTTTGAGCATTCCCTGTGAGACCAGTATTAGTTTCCGCTACACCTCTGCAGGTTCAGTTTATTCCTTGGACCTTCACATTGACGATGAAACACAGAAATGGCATCGGAATTAAATACAAAAGGCACAATGCCGCCTTAAGTACAAGAATAGAGACTCTTCTTATAGTCGGTGCTTTGAACATTCCCTGTGAGACCAGTATTAGTTTCCGCTACACCTCTGCAGGTTCAGTTTATTTCTTGGACCTTCACAATCACGATGAAACTCAGAAATGGCATCGGAATTAAATACAAAAGGCACAATGCCGCCTTAAGTACAAGAACAGAGACTCTTCTTACAGTCGGTTCTTTGAGCATTCCCTGTGAGACCAGTAATAGTATCCGATACACCACTGCAAGTTCAATGTATTCCTTCGACCTTCACATTGACGATGAAACACAGAAATGGCATCGGAATTAAATACAAAAGGCACAATGCCGCCTTAAGTACAAGAATAGAGACTCTTCTTACAGTCGGTGCTTTGAGCATTCCCTGTGAGACCAGTATTAGTTTCCGCTACACCTCTGCAGGTTCAGTTTATTCCTAGGACCTTCACATTGATGATGAAACACAGAAATGGCATCGGAATTAAGTACAAAAGGCACAATGCCGCCTTAAGTACAAGAATAGAGACCCTTCTTACAGTCGGTGCTTTGAGCATTCCCTGTGAGACCAGTAATAGTATCCGATACACCACTGCCGGTTCAATCTATTCCTTGGACATACACATTGACGATGAAACACTGAAATTACATCGGAATTAAATACAAACGGTACAATGCCGCCTTAAGTACAAGAATAGAGACTCTTCTTACAGTCGGTGCTTTGAGCATTCCCTGTGAGACGAGTATTAGTTTCCGATACACCACTGCAGGTTCAATGTATTCCTTGGACCTTCACATTGACGATGAAACGCAGAAATCGCATCGGATTTAAATTCAAAAGGCACAATGCCGCCTTAAGTACAAGAATAGAGACTCTTATTACAGTCGGTGCTTTGAGCATTCCCTGTGAGACCAGAATTAGTTTCCGATACACCACTGCAGGTTCAATGTATTCCTTGGACCTTCAAATTAACGGTGATACACAGAAAACGCATCGGATCTAAATACAAAAGGCACAATGCCGCCTTAAGTACAAGAATAGAGACTCTTCTTACAGTCGGTGCTTTGAGCTTTCCCTGTGAGACCAGTTTTAGTTTCCGATACACCACTGCAGGTTCAATGTATTCCTTGGACCTTCTCATTGACGATGAAACACAGAAATCGCATCGGAATTAAATCCAAAACGCGCAATGCCGCCTTAAGTACAAGAATGGAGACACTTCTTACAGTCGGTGTTTTGAGCATTCCCTGTGAGACCAGTAATAGTATCCGATACACCACTGCAGGTTCAATCTATTCCTTGGACATACACATTGACGATGAAACACTGAAATTACATCGGAATTAAATACAAAAGGCACAATGCCGCCTTAAGTACAAGGATAGAGACTCTTCTTATAGTCGGTGCTTTGAGCATTCCCTGTGAGACCAGTATTAGCTGCCGCTACACCTCTGCAGGTTCAGTTTATTCCTAGGACCTTCACATTGACGATGAAACACAGAAATGGCATCGGAATTAAATACAAAAGGCACAATGCTGCCTTAAGTACAAGAATAGAGACCCTTCTTACAGTCGGTGCTTTCAGCATTCCCTGTGAGACCAGTAATAGTATCCGATACTCCACTGCAGGTTGAATCTATTCCTTGGACATACACATTGACGATGAAACACAGAAATGGCATCGGAATTAAATACATAAGGCACAATGCCGCCTTAAGTACAAGAATAGAGAATCTTCTTATAGTCGATGCTTTGAGCATTCCCTGTGAGACCAGTATTAGTTTCCGCTACACCTCTGCAGGTTCAGTTTATTCCTTGGACCTTCACATTGACTATGAGACACAGAAATGGCATCGGAATTAAATACAAAAGGCACAATGCCGCCTTAAGTACAAGAATAGAGACTCTTCTTACAGGCGGTGCTTTGAGCATTCCCTGTGAGACCAGTATTAGTTTCCGATACACCACTGCTAGTTCAATGTATTCCTTGGACCTTCACATTGACGATGAAACACAGAAATGGAATCGGTATTAAATACAAAAGCACAATGCCGCCTTAAGTACAAGAATAGAGACTCTTCTTACAGTCGGTGCTTTGAGCATTCCCTGTGAGACCAGTATTAGTTTCCCATACACCACTGCAGGTTCAATGTATTCCTTGGACCTTCACATTGACGATGAAACGCAGAAATCGCATCAAAGTAAATACAAAAGGCACAATGCCGCCTTAAGTACAAGAATAGAGACTCTTCTTACAGTCGGTGCTTTGAGCATTCCCTGTGAGACCAGTAATAGTTTCCGATTCGCCACTGCAGGTTCAATGTATTCCTTGGACCTTCCAATTGACGATGATACACAGAAATCGCATCGGAATTAAATACAAAAGGCACAATGCCGCCTTAAGTACAAGAATAGAGACTCTTCTTACAATCGGTGCTTTGAGCACTCCCTGTGAGACCAGTATTAGTTTCCGATACACCACTGCAGGTTCAATGTATTCCTTGGACCTTCACATTGACGATGAAACATAGAAATCGCATCGGAACTAAATACAAAAGGCACAATGCCGCCTTAAGTACAAGCATATAGACTCTTCTTACAGTCGGTGCTTTGAGCATTCCCTGTGAGACCAGTATTAGTTTCCGATACACCACTGCAGGTTAATGTATTCCTTGGACCATCAAATTGACATTGATACACAGAAATCGCATCGGATTTAAATACAAAAGGCACAATGCCGCCTTAAGTACAAGAATAGAGACTCTTATGACAGTCGGTGCTTTGAGCATTCCCTGTGAGACCAGAATTAGTTTCCGATATACCACTGCAAATTCAATGTATTCCTTGGACCTTCAAATTAACGGTGATACACAGAAATCGCATCGGATCTAAATACAAAAGGCACAATGCCGCCTTAAGTACAAGAATAGAGACTCTTCTTACAGTCGGTGCTTTGAGCTTTCCCTGTGAGACCAGTATTAGTTTCCAATACACCACTGCAGGTTCAATGTATTCGTTGGACCTTCTCATTGACGATGAAACACAGAAATCGCATCGGAATTAAATCCAAAACGCACAATGCCGCCTTAAGTACAAGAATAGAGACACTTCTTACAGTCGGTGTTTTGAGCATTCCCTGTGAGACCAGTAATAGTATCCGATACACCACTGCAGGTTCAATCTATTCCTTGGACATACATATTGACGATGAAACACTGAAATTACATCGGAATTAAATACAAAAGGCACAATGCCGCCTTAAGTACAAGGATAGAGACTTTTCTTATAGTCGGTGCTTTGAGCATTCCCTGTGAGACCAGTATTAGCTTCCGCTACACCTCTGCAGGTTCAGTTTATTCCTAGGACCTTCACATTGACGATGAAACACAGAAATGGCATCGGAATTAAATACAAAAGGCACAATGCCGCCTTAAGTACAAGAATAGAGACCCGTCTTACAGTCGGTGCTTTCAGCATTCCCTGAGAGACCAGTAATAGTATCCGATACACCACTGCAGGTTCAATGTATTCCTTCGACCTTCACATTTGACGATGACACACAGAAATGGCATCGGAATTAAATACAAAAGGCACAATGCCGCCTTAAGTACAAGAATAGAGACTCTTCTTATAGTCGGTGCTTTGAGCATTCCCTGTGAGACCAGTAATAGTATCCGATACACCACTGCAGGTTCAATCTTTTCCTTGGACATTCACATTGACGATGAAACACTGAAATTACATCAGAATTAAATACAAACGGAACAATGCCGCCTTAAGTACAAGAATAGAGACTCTTCTTACAGTCGGTGCTTTGAGCATTCCCTGTGAGACCAATAATAGTTTCCGATACGCCACTGCAGGTTCAATGTATTCCTTGGACCTTCAAATTGACGATGATACACTGAAATCGCATCGGAATTAAATACAAAAGGCAAAATGCCGCCTTAAGTACAAGAATAGAGACTCTTCTTACAATCGGTGCTTTGAGCATTCCCTGTGAGACCAGTATTAGTTTCCAATACACCACTGCAGGTTCAATGTATTCCTTGGACCTTCACATTGACGATGAAACACAGAAATCGCATCGGAATTAAATACAAAAGGCACAATGCCGCCTTAAGTACAAGCATATAGACTCTTCTTACTGTCGGTGCTTTGAGCATTCCCTGTGAGACCAGTATTAGTTTCCGCTACATCTCTGCAGGTTCAGTTTATTCCTTGGACCTTCACATTGACGATGAAACACAGAAATGGCATCGGAATTAAATACAAAAGGCACAATGCCGCCTTAAGTACAAGAATAGAGACTCTTCTTATAGTCGGTGCTTTGAACATTCCCTGTGAGACCAGTATTAGTTTCCGCTACACCTCTGCAGGTTCAGTTTATTCCTTGGACCTTCACAATCACGATGAAACTCAGAAATGGCATCGGAATTAAATACAAATGGCACAATGCCGCCTTAAGTACAAGAACAGAGACTCTTCTTACAGTCGGTTCTTTGAGCATTCCCTGTGAGACCAGTAATAGTATCCGATACACCACTGCAGGTTCAATGTATTCCTTCGACCTTCACATTGCCGATGAAACACAGAAATGGCATCGGAATTAAATACAAAAGGCACAATGCCGCCTTATGTACAAGAATAGAGACTCTTCTTACAGTCGGTGCTTTGAGCATTCCCTGTGAGACCAGTATTAGTTTCCGCTACACCTCTGCAGGTTCAGTTTATTCCTAGGACCTTCACATTGATGATGAAACACAGAAATGGCATCGGAATTAAGTACAAAAGGCACAATGCCGCCTTAAGTACAAGAATACAGACCCTTCTTACAGTCGGTGCTTTGAGCATTCCCTGTGAGACCAGTAATAGTATCCGATACACCACTGCCGGTTCAATCTATTCCTTGGACATACACATTGACGATGAAACACTGAAATTACATCGGAATTAAATACAAACGGTACAATGCCGCCTTATGTACAAGAATAGAGACTCTTCTTACAGTCGGTGCTTTGAGCATTCCCTGTGAGACCAGTATTAGTTTCCGATACACCACTGCTGGTTCAATGTATTCCTTGGACCTTCACATTGACGATGAAACACAGAAATGGCATCGGTATTAAATACAAAAGGCGCAATGCCGCCTTAAGTACAAGAATAGAGACCCTTCTTACAGTCGGTGCTTTGAGCATTCCCTGTGAGACCAGTATTAGTTTCCAATACACCACTGCAGGTTCAATGTATTCCTAGGACCTTCACATTGACGATGAAACGCAGAAATCGCATCGGATTTAAATACAAAAGGCACAATGCCGCCTTAAGTACAAGAATAGAGACTCTTATTACAGTCGGTGCTTTGAGCATTCCCTGTGAGACCAGAATTAGTTTCCGATACACCACTGCAGGTTCAATGTATTCCTTGGACCTTCAAATTAACGGTGATACACAGAAAACGCATCGGTTCTAAATACAAAAGGCACAATGCCGCCTTAAGTACAAGAATAGAGACTCTTCTTACAGTCGGTGCTTTGAGCTTTCCCTGTGAGACCAGTATTAGTTTCCGATACACCACTGCAGGTTCAATGTATTCCTTGGACCTTCTCATTGACGATCAAACACAGAAATCGCATCGGAATTAAATCCAAAACGCACAATGCCGCCTTAAGTACAACAATAGAGACACTTCTTACAGTCGGTGTTTTGAGCATTCCCTGTGAGACCAGTAATAGTATCCGATACTCCACTGCAGGTTCAATCTATTCCTTGGACATACACATTGACGATGAAACACTGAAATTACATCGGAATTAAATACAAAAGGCACAATGCCGCCTTAAGTACAAGGATAGAGACTCTTCTTATAGTCGGTGCTTTGAGCATTCCCTGTGAGACCAGTATTAGCTTCCGCTACACCTCTGCAGGTTCAGTTTATTCCTAGGACCTTCACATTGACGATGAAACACAGAAATGGCATCGGAATTAAATACAAAAGGCACAATGCCGCCTTAAGTACAAGAATAGAGACCCTTCTTACAGTCGGTGCTTTCAGCATTCCCTGTGAGACCAGTAATAGTATCCGATACACCACTGCAGGTTCAATGTATTCCTTCGACCTTCACATTGACGATGAAACACAGAAATGGCATCGGAATTAAATACAAAAAGCACAATGCCACCTTAAGTACAAGAATAGAGACTCTTCTTATAGTCGGTGCTTTGAGTATTCCCTGTGAGACCAGTATTAGTTTCCGCTACACATCTGCAGGTTAAGTTTATTCCTTGGACCTTCACATTGACGATGAAACATAGAAATGGCATCGGAATTAAATACAAAAGGCACAATGCCGCCTTAAGTACAAGAATAGAGACTCTTCTTACAGTCGGTGCTTTGAGCATTCCCTGTGAGACCAGTATTAGTTTCCGATACACCACTGCTGGTTCAATGTATTCCTTGGACCTACACATTGATGATGAAACACAGAAATGGCATCGGTATTAAATACAAAAGGCACAATGCCGCCTTAAGTACAAGAATAGAGACTCTTCTTACAGTCGGTGCTTTGAGCATTCCCTGTGAGACCAGTATTAGTTTCCCATACACCACTGCAGGTTCAATGTATTACTTGAACCTTCACATTGACGATGAAACGCAGAAATCGCATCGGAATTAAATACAAAAGGCACAATGCCGCCTTAAGTACAAGAATAGAGACTCTTCTTACAGTCGGTGCTTTGAGCAATCCCTGTGAGACCAGTAATAGCTTCCGATACGCCACTGCAGGTTCAATCTATTCCTTGGACCTTCAAATTGACGATGATACACAGAAATCGCATCGGAATTAAATACAAAAGGCACAATGCCGCCTTAAGTACAAGAATAGAGACTCTTCTTACAATCGGTGCTTTGAGCATTCCCTGTGAGACCAGTATTAGTTTCCAATACACCACTGCAGGTTCAATGTATTCCTTGGACCTTCACATTGACGATGAAACATAGAAATCGCATCGGAATTAAATACAAAAGGCACAATGCCGCCTTAAGTACAAGCATATAGACTCTTCTTACAGTCGGTGCTTTGAGCATTCCCTGTGAGACCAGTATTAGTTTCCGATACACCACTGCAGGTTAATGTATTCCTTGGACCTTCAAATTGACGATGATACACAGAAATCGCATCGGATTTAAATACAAAAGGCACAATGCCGCCTTAAGTACAAGAATAGAGACTCTTATGACAGTCGGTGCTTTGAGCATTTCCTGTGAGACCAGAATTAGTTTCCGATATACCACTGCAGGTTCAATGTATTCCTTGGACCTTCAAATTAACGGTGATACACAGAAATCGAATCGGATCTAAATACAAAAGGCACAATGCCGCCTTAAGTACAAGAATAGAGACTCTTCTTACAGTCGGTGCATTGAGCTTTCCCTGTGAGACCAGTATTAGTTTCCAATACACCACTGCAGGTTCAATGTATTCGTTGGACCTTCTCATTGACGATGAAGCACAGAAATCGCATCGGAATTAAATCCAAAACGCACAATGCCGCCTTAAGTACAAGAATAGAGACACTTCTTACAGTCGGTGTTTTGAGCATTCCCTGTGAGACCAGTAATAGTATCCGATACACCACTGCAGGTTCAATGTATTCCTCCGACCTTCACATTGACGATGACACACAGAAATGGCATCAGAATTAAATACAAAAGGCACAATGCCGCCTTAAGTACAAGAATCGAGACTCTTCTTATAGTCGGTGCTTTGAGCATTACCTGTGAGACCAGTATTAGGTTCCGCTACACCTCTGCAGTTTCAGTTTATTCCTTGGACCTTCACATTGACGATGAAACACAGAAATGGCATCGGAATTAAATACAAAAGGCACAATGCCGCCTTAAGTACAAGAATAGAGACTCTTCTTACAGTCGGTGCTTTGAGCATTCCCTGTGAGACCAGTAATAGTATCCGATACACCACTGCAGGTTCAATGTATTCCTTCGACCTTCACATTGACGATGAAACACAGAAATGGCATCGGAATTAAATACAAAAGGCACAATGCCGCCCTAAGTACAAGAATAGAGACTCTTCTTACAGTCGGTGATTTGAGCATTCCCTGTGAGACCAGTATTAGTTTCCGCTACACCTCTGCAGGTTCAGTTTATTCCTTGGACCTTCACATTGACGATGAAACACAGAAATGGCATCGGAATTAAATACAAAAGGCACAATGCCGCCTTAAGTACAAGAATAGAGACTCTTCTTATAGTCGGTGCTTTGAACATTCCCTGTGAGACCAGTATTAGTTTCCGCTACACCTCTGCAGGTTCAGTTTATTCCTTGGACCTTCACATTGACGGTGAAACTCAGAAATGGCATCGGAATTAAATACAAAAGGCACAATGCCGCGTTAAGTACAAGAATAGAGACTCTTCTTACAGTCGGTGCTTTGAGCATTCCCTGTGAGTCCAGTAATAGTATCCGATACACCACTGCAGGTTCAATGTATTCCTTGGACATACACATTGACGATGAAACACAGAAATGGCATCGGAATTAAATACAAAAGGCACAATGCCGCCTTAAGTACATGAATAGAGACTCTTCCTACAGTCGGTGCTTTGAGCATTCCCTGTGAGACCAGTAATAGTATCCGATACACCACTGCAGGTTCAATGTATTCCTTCGACCTTCACATTGACGATGAAACACAGAAATGGGATCGGAATTAAATACAAAAGGCACAATGCCGCCTTAAGTACAAGAATAGAGTCTCTTCTTACAGTCGGTGCTTTGAGCATTCCCTGTGAGACCAGTATTAGTTTCCGATACACCACTGCAGGTTCAGTTTATTCCTAGGACCTTCACATTGACGGTGTAACACAGAAATGGCATCGGAATTAAATACAAAAGGCACAATGCCGCCTTAAGTACAAGAATAGAGACTCTTCTTACAGTCGGTGCTTTGAGCATTCCCTGTGAGACCAGTAATAGTATCCGATACACCACTGCAGGTTCAATGTATTCCTTGGACCTTCACATTGACGATGAGTCATAGAAATCGCATCCGAATTAAATACAAAAGGCACAATGCCGCCTTAAGTACAAGAGTAGAGACTCTTCTTACAGTCGGTGCTTTGAGCATTCCCTGTGAGACCAGTAATAGTATCCGATACACCACTGCAGGTTCAATGTATTCCTTGGACCTTCACATTGACGATGAAACACAGAAATGGTATCGGAATTAAATACAAAAGGCACAATGCCGCCTTAAGTACAAGAATAGAGACTCTTCTTACAGTCGGTGCTTTGAGCATTCCCTGTGAGACCAGTATTAGTTTCCGATACACCACTGCAGGTTCAATGTAGTCCTTGGACTTTCAAATCGACGATGATACAGAGAAATCGCATCGGATTTAAATACAAAAGGCACAATGCCGCCTTAAGTACAAGAATAGAGACTCTTCTCACAGTCGGTGCTTTGAGCATTCCCTGGGAGACCAGTATTAGTTTCCGCTACACCTCTGCAGGTTCAGTTTATTCCTTGGACCTTCACATTGACGATGAAACACAGAATTGGCATCGGAATTAAATACAAAAGGCACAATGCCGCCTTAAGTACAAGAATAGAGACTCTTCTTACCGCCGGTGATTTGAGCATTCCCTGTGAGACCAGTATTAGTTTCCGCTACACCTCTGCAGGTTCAGTTTATTCCTTGGACCTTCACAATGACGATGAAACACAGAAATGGCATCGGAATTAAATACAAAAGGCACAATGACGCCTTAAGTACAAGAATAGAGACACTTCTTACAGTCGGTGTTTTGAGCATTCCCTGTGAGACCAGTAATAGTATCCGATACTCCACTGCAGGTTCAATCTATTCCTTGGACATACACATTGACGATGAAACACTGAAATTACATCGGAATTAAATACAAAAGGCACAATGCCGCCTTAAGTACAAGGATAGAGACTCTTCTTATTGTCGGTGCTTTGAGCATTCCCTGTGAGACCAGTATTAGCTTCCGCTACACCTCTGCAGGTTCAGTTTATTCCTAGGACCTTCACATTGACGATGAAACACAGAAATGGCATCGGAATTAAATACAAAAGGCACAATGCCGCCTTAAGTACAAGAATAGAGACTCTTCTTACAGTCGGTGCTTTGAGCATTCCCTGTGAGACCAGTATTAGTTTCCGCCACACCTCTGCAGGTTCAGTTTATTCCTTGGACCTTCACATTGACGATGAAACACAGAAAAGGCATCGGAATTAAATACAAAAGGCACAATGCCGCCTTAAGTACAAGAATAGAGACTCTTCTTACAGTCGGTGCTTTGAGCATTCCATTTGAGACCAGTAATAGTATCCAATACACCACTGCCGGTTCAATGTATTCCTTGGACCTTCAAATTGGCGATGAAACACAGAAATGGCATCGGAATTAAATACAAAAGGCACAATGCCGCCTTAAGTACAAGAATAGAGACTCTTCTTACAGTCGGTGCTTTGAGATTTCCCTGTGAGACCAGTAATAGTGTCCGATACACCACTGCAGGTTCAATGTATTCCTTGGACCGTCACATTGACGATGAAACACAGAAATGGTATCGGAATTAAATAAAAAAGGCACAATGCCGCTTTAAGTACAACAATAGAGACTCTTTTTACAGTCGGTGCTTTGAGCATTCGCTGTGAGAACAGTAATTGTATCCGATACACCACTGCAGGTTTAATGTAATCCTTGGACCATCACATTGACGATGAAACACAGAAATGGCATCGGAATTAAATACAAAAGGCACAATGCCGCCTTAAGTACAAGAATAGAGACTCTTCTTACAGTCGGTGCTTTGAGCATTCCCTGTGAGAAAAGTATTAGGTTCCGCTACACCTCTGCAGGTTCAGTTTATTCCTTGGAACTTCACATTGACGATGAAACACAGAAATGGCATCGGAATTAAATACAAAAGGCACAATGCCGCCTTAAGTACAAGAACAGAGACTCTTCTTACCGTCGGTGCTTTGAGCATTCCCTGTGAGTCCAGTATTAGCTTCCGCTACACCTCTGCAGGTTCAGTTTATTCCTTGGACCTTCACATTGACGATGAAACACAGAAATGGCATCGGAATTAAATACAAAAGGCACAATGCCACCTTAAGTACAAGAATATAGACTCTTCTTATAGTCGGTGCTTGAGCATTCCCTGTGAGACCAGTATTAGTTTCCGCTACACCTCTGCAAGTTCAGTTTATTCCTTGGACCTTCACATTGACGATGAAACACAGAAAAGTCATCGGAATTAAATAGAAAAGGCACAATGCCGCCATAAGTACAAGAATAGAGACTCTTCTTACAGTCGGTGCTTTGAGCACTCCCTGTGAGACCAGTATTAGTTTCCGCTACACCTCTGCAGGTTCAGTTTATTCCTTGGACCTACACATTGACGATGAAACACAGAAACGGCATCGGAATTAAATACAAAAGGCACAATGCCGCCTTAAGTACAAGAATAGAGATTCTTCCTACAGTCGGTGTTTTGAGCATTGCCTGTGAGACCAGTAATAGTATCCGATACACCACTGCAGGTTCAATGTATTCCTTGGACATACACATTGACGATGAAGCACAGAAATCGCATCGGAATTAAGTACAAAAGGCACAATGCCGCCTTAAGTACAAGAATAGAGACTCTTCTTACAGTCGGTGCTTTGAGCATTCCCTGTGAGACCAGTAATAGTATCCGATACACCACTGCAGGTTCAATGTATTCCTTGGACCTTCACATTGACGATGAAACACAGAAATGGCATCGGAATTAAATACAAAAGGCACAATGCCGCCTTAAGTACAAGAATAGAGACTCTTCTTACAGTCGGTGCTTTGAGCATTCCCTGTGAGACCAGTAATAGTGTCCGATACACCACTGCAGGTTCAATGTATTCCTTGGACCGTCACATTGACGATGAAACACAGAAATGGTATCGGAATTAAATACAAAAGGCACAATGCCGCTTTAAGTACAAGAATAGAGACTCTTTTTACAGTCGGTGCTTTGAGCATTCGCTGTGAGAACAGTAATTGTATCCGATACACCACTGCAGGTTTAATGTAATCCTTGGACCATCACATTGACGATGAAACACAGAAATGGCATCGGAATTAAATACAAAAGGCACAATGCCGCCTTAAGTACAAGAATAGAGACTCTTCTTACAGTCGGTGCTTTGAGCATTCCCTGTGAGACCAGTATTAGGTTCCGCTACACCTCTGCAGGTTCAGTTTATTCGTTGGAACTTCACATTGACGATGAAACACAGAAATGGCATCGGAATTAAATACAAAAGGCACAATGCCGCCTTAAGTACAAGAACAGAGACTCTTCTTACCGTCGGTGCTTTGAGCATTCCCTGTGAGACCAGAATTAGTTTCCGCTACACCTCTGCAAGTTCAGTTTATTCCTTGGACCTTCACATTGACGATGAAACACAGAAACGGCATCGGAATTAAATACTAAAGGCACAATGCCGCCTTAAGTACAAGAATAGAGACTCTTCTTACAGTCGGTGCTTTGAGCATTCCATTTGAGACCAGTAATAGTATCCGATACACCACTGCAGGTTCAATGTATTCCTTGGACCTTCTAATTGACGATGAATCACAGGAATGGCATCGGAATTAAATACAAAAGGCACAATGCCGCCTTAAGTACAAGAATAGAGACTCTTCTTGCAGTCGGTGCTTTGAGCATTCCCTGTGAGACCAGTAATAGTGTCCGATACACCACTGCAGGTTCAATGTATTCCTTGGACCTTCACATTGACGATGAAACACAGAAATGGTATCGGAATTAAATACAAAAGGCACAATGCCGCTTTAAGTACAAGAATGGAGACTCTTTTTACAGTCGGTGCTTTGAGCATTCGCTGTGAGAACAGTAATTGTATCCGATACACCACTGCAGGTTTAATGTAATCCTTGGACCATCACATTGACGATGAAACACAGAAATGGCATCGGAATTAAATACAAAAGAAACAATGCCGCCTTAAGTACAAGAATAGAGACTCTTCTTACAGTCGGTGCTTTGAGCATTCCCTGTGAGACCAGTATTAGGTTCCGCTACACCTCTGCAGGTTCAGTTTATTCCTTGGAACTTCACATTGACGATGAAACACAGAAATGGCATCGGAATTAAATACAAAAGGCACAATGCCGCCTTAAGTACAAGAATAGAGACTCTTCTTACCGTCGGTGCTTTGAGCATTCCCTGTGAGTCCAGTATTAGCTTCCGCTACACCTCTGCAGGTTCAGTTTATTCCTTGGACCTTCACATTGACGATGAAACACAGAAATAGCATCGGGATTAAATACAAAAGGCACAATGCCACCTTAAGTACAAGAATATAGACTCTTCTTATAGTCGGTGCTTTGAGCATTCCCTGTGAGACCAGAATTAGTTTCCGCTACACCACTGCAGGTTCAGTTTATTCCTTGGACCTTCACATTGACGATGAAACACAGAAACGGCATCGGAATTAAATACAAAAGGCACATTGCCGCCTTAAGTACAAGAATAGAGACTCTTCTTACAGTCGGTGCTTTGAGCATTCTCTGTGAGACCAGTATAAGTTTCCGCTACACCTGTGTATGTTCAGTTTAGTCCTTGGACCTTCACATTGACGATGAAACACAGAAATGGCATCAGAATTAAATACAAAAGGCACAATGCCGCCTTAAGTACAAGAATAGAGACTCTTCCTACAGTCGGTGTTTTGAGCATTCCCTGTGAGACCAGTAATAGTATCCGATACACCACTGCGGGTTCAATGTATTCCTTGGACATACACATTGACGATGAAACACAGAAATCGCATCGGAATTAAGTACAAAAGGCACAATGCCGCCTTAAGTACAAGAATAGAGACTCTTCTTACAGTCGGTGCTTTGAGCATTCCCTGTGAGACCAGTAATAGTATCCGATACACCACTGCAGGTTCAATGTATTCCTTGGACCTTCACATTGACGATGAAACACACAAATGGCATCGGAATTAAATACAAAAGGCACAATGCCGCCTTAAGTACAAGAATAGAGACTCTTCTTACAGTCGGTGCTTTGAGCATTCCCTGTGAGACCAGTATTAGTTTCCGCTACACCTCTGCAGGTTCAGTTTCTTCCTTGGACCTTCACATTGACGATGAAACACAGAAATGGCATCGGAATTAAATACAAAAGGCACAATGCCGCCTTAAGTACAAGAATAGAGACTCTTCTTACAGTCGGTGCTTTGAGCATTCCCTTTGAGACCAGTAATAGTATCCGATACACCACTGCATGTTCAATGTATTCCTTGGACCTTCAAATTGACGATGAAACACAGAAATGGCATCGGAATTAAATACAAAAGGCACAATGCCGCCTTAAGTACAAGAAAAGAGACTCTTCTTACAGTCGGTGCTTTGAGCATTCCCTGTGAGACCAGTAATAGTGTCCGATACACCACTGCAGGTTCAATGTATTCCTTGGACCTTCACATTGACGATGAAACACAGATATGGTATCGGAATTAAATACAAAAGGCACAATGCTGCTTTAAGTACAAGAATAGAGACTCTTTTTACAGTCGGTGCTTTGAGCATTCGCTGTGAGAACAGTAATTGTATCCGATACACCACTGCAGGTTCAATGTAATCCTTGGACCATCACATTGACGATGAAACACAGAAATGGCATCGGAATTAAATACAAAAGGCACAATGCCGCCTTAAGTACAAGAATAGAGACTCTTCCTACAGTCGGTGTTTTGAGCATTCCCTGTGAGACCAGTAATAGGATCCGATACACCACTGCAGGTTCAATGTATTCCTTGGACATACACATTGACGATGAAACACAGAAATCGCATCGGAATTAAGTACAAAAGGCACAATGCCGCCTTAAGTACAAGAATAGAGACTCTTCTTACAGTCGGTGCTTTGAGCATTCCCTGTGAGTCCAGCATTAGTTTCCGCTACACCTCTGCAGGTTCCGTTTATTCCTTGGACCTTCACATTGACGATGAAACACAGCAATGGCATCGGCATTAAATACAAAAGGCACAATGCCGCCTTAAGTACAAGAATATAGACTCTTCTTATAGTCGGTGCTTTGAGCATTCCCTGTGAGACCAGTATTAGTTTCCGCTACACCTCTGCAGGTTCAGTTTATTCCTTGGACCTTCACATTGACGATGAAACACAGGAACGGCATCGGAATTAAATACAAAAGGCACAATGCCGCCTTAACTACAAGAATAGAGATTCCTCTTACAGTCGGTGCTTTGAGCATTCCCTGTGAATCCAGTATAAGTTTCCGCTACACGTCTGCATGTTCCGTTTAGTCCTTGGACCATCACATTGACGATGAAACACAGAAATGGCATCAGAATTAAATACAAAAGGCACAATGCCGCCTTAAGTACAAGAAAAGAGACTCTTCTTACAGTCGGTGCTTTGAGCATTCCCTGTGAGACCAGTAATAGTATCCGATACACCACTGCAGGTTGAATGTATTCCTTGGACATACACATTGACGATGAAACACAGAAATCGCATCGGAATTAAATACAAAAGGCACAATGCCGCCTTAAGTACAAGAATAGAGACTCTTCTTGCAGTCGGTGTTTTGAGCATACCCTGTGAGACCAGTATTAGTTTCCACTAAACCTCTGCAGGTTCAGTTTATTCCTAGGACATTCACATTGACGATAAAACACAGAAATGGCAACGGAATTAAATACAAAAGGCACAATGCCGCCTTAAGTACAAGAATAGAGACTCATCTTACAGTCGGTGCTTTGAGCATTCCCTGTGAGACCAGTATTAGTTTCCGCTACACCTCTCCAGGTTCAGTTTATTCCTTGGACCTTCACATTGACGATGAAACACAGAAATGACATCGGAATTAAATACAAACGCCACAATGCCGCCTTAAGTACAAGAATAGAGACTCTTCTTGCAGTCGGTGCTTTGAGCATTCCCTGTGACACCAGTAATAGTTTCCGCTACACCTCTGCAGGTTCAGTTTATTCCTTGGACCTTCACAATGACGATGAGACACAGAAACGGCATCGGAATTAAATACAAAAGGCACAATGCCGCCTTAAGTACAAGAATAGAGACTCTTCCTACAGTCGGTGTTTTGAGCATTCCCTGTGAGACCAGTAATTGTATCCGATACACCACTGCAGGTTCAATTTATTCCTTGGACATACACATTGACGATGAAACACAGAAGTGGCATCGGAATTAAATACAAAAGGCACAATGCCGCCTTAAGTACAAGAATAGAGGCTCTTCTTACAGTCGGTGCTTTGAGCATTCCCTGTGAGACCAGTAATAGTATCCGATACACCACTGCTGGTTCAATGTATTCCTTGGACCATCACATTGACGATGAAACACAGAAATGGCATCGGAATTAAATACAAAAGGCACAATGCCGCCTTAAGTACAAGAATAGAGACTCTTCTTACAGTCGGTGCTTTGAGCATTCCCTGTGAGACCAGTATTAGTTTCCGCTACACCTCTGCAGGTTCAGTTTATTCCTTGGACCTTCACATTGACGATGAAACACAGAAATGGCATCGGAATTAAATACAAAAGGCACAATGCCGCCTTAAGTACAAGAATAGAGACTCTTCTTACAGTCGGTGCTTTGAGCAATCCCTGTGAGACCAGTAATAGTACCCGATACACCACTGCAGGTTCAATGTATTCCTTGGACCTTCACATTGACGATGAAACACAGAAATGGTATCGGAATTAAATACAAAAGGCACAATGCCGCCTTAAGTACAAGAATAGAGACTCTTCTTACAGTCGGTGCTTTGAGCATTCCCTGTGATACCAGTATTAGTTTCCGCTACACCTCTGCAGGTTCAGTTTATTCCTTGGACCTTCACATTGACGATGAAACACAGAAATGGCATCGGAATTAAATACAAAAGGCACAATGCCGCCTTAAGTACAAGAATAGAGACTCTTCTTACAGTCGGTGATTTGAGCATTCCCTGTGAGACCAGTATTAGTTTCCGCTACACCTCTGCAGGTTCAGTTTATTCCTTGGACCTTCAAATTGACGACGAAACACAGAAATGGCATCGGAATTAAATACAAAAGGCACAATGCCGCCTTAAGTACAAGAATAGAGACTCTTCTTACAGTCGGTGCATTGAGCATTCCCTGTGAGACCAGTAATAGTATCCGATACACCACTGCAGGTTCAATGTATTCCTTGGACCTTCACATTGACGATGAAACACAGAAACGGCATCGGAATTAAATACAAAAGGCACAATGCCGCCTTAAGTACAAGAATAGAGACTCTTCTTACAGTCGGTGTTTTGAGCATTCCCTGTGAGACCAGTAATAGTATCCGATACACCACTGCCGGTTCAATGTATTCCTTGGACATACACATTGACGATGAAACACAGAAATGGCATCGGAATTAAATACAAAAGAAACAATGCCGCCTTAAGTACAAGAATAGAGACTCTTCTTACAGTCGATGCTTTGAGCATTCCCTGTGAGACAAGTAATAGTATCCGATACACCACTGCAGGTTCAATGTATTCCTTAAACCTTCACATTGACGATGAAACACAGAAATGGCATCGGAATTAAATACTAAAGGCACAATGCCGCCTTATGTACAAGAATAGGGACTCTTCTTACAGTCGGTGCTTTGAGCCTTCCCTGTGAGACCAGTATTAGTTTCCGCTACACCTCTGCAGGTTCAGTTTATTTCTTGGACCTTCACATTGACGATGAAACACAGAAATGGCATCGGAATTAAATACAAAAGGCACAAAGCCGCCTTAAGTACAAGAATAGAGACTCTTCTTACAGTCGGTGCTTTGAGCATTCCCTGTGAGACCAGTAATAGTACCCGATACACCACTGCAGGTTCAATGTATTCCTTGGACCTTCACATTGACGATGAAACACAGAAATGGTATCGGAATTAAATACAAAAGGCACAATGCCGCCTTAAGTACAAGAATAGAGACTCTTCTTACAGTCGGTGCTTTGAGCATTCCCTGTGAGACCAGTATTAGTTTCCGCTACACCTCTTCAGGTTCAGTTTATTCCTTGGACCTTCACATTGACGATGAAACACAGAAACGGCATCGGAATTAAATACAAAAGTTACAATGCCGCCTTAAGTACAAGAATAGAGACTCTTCTTACAGTCGGTGTTTTGAGCATTCCCTGTGAGACCAGTATTAGTTTCCGCTACACCTCTCCATGTTCAGTATATTCCTTGGACCTTCACATTGACGATGAAACACAGAAACGGCATCGGAATTAAATACAAAAGGAACAATGCCGCCTTAAGTACAAGAATAGAGACTCTTCCTACAGTCGGTGTTTTGAGCATTCCCTGTGAGACCAGTTATAGTATCCGATACACCACTGCAGGTTCAATTTATTCCTTGGACATACACATTGACGATGAAACACAGAAATGGCATCGGAATTAAATACAAAAGGCACAATGCCGCCTTAAGTACAAGAATAGAGACTCTTCTTACAGTCGGTGCTTTGAGCATTCCCTGTGAGACCAGTAATAGTATCCGATACACCACTGCAGGTTCAATGTATTCCTTGGACCATCACATTGACGATGAAACACAGAAATGGCATCGAATTAAATACAAATGGCACAATGCCGCCTTAAGTACAAGAATAGAGACTCTTCTTAAAGTCGGTGCTTTGAGCATTCCCTGTGACACCCGTATTAGTTTCCGCTACACCTCTGCAAGTTCAGTTTATTCCTTGGACCTTCACATTGACGATGAAACACAGATATGGCATCGGAATTAAATACAAAAGGCACAATGCCGCCTTAAGTACAAGAATAGAGACTCTTCTTGCAGTCGGTGCTTTGAGCATACCCTGTGAGACCAGTATTAGTTTCCGCTACACCTCTGCAGGTTCAGTTTATTCCTAGGACATTCACATTGACGATGAAACACAGAAATGGCAACGGAATTAAATACAAAAGGCACAATGCCGCCTTAAGTACAAGAATTGAGACTCATCTTACAGTCGGTGCTTTGAGCATTCCCTGTGAGACCAGTATTAGTTTCCGCTACACCTCTCCAGGTTCAGTTTATTCCTTGGACCTTCACATTGACGATGAAACACAGAAATGACATCGGAATTAAATACAAACGCCACAATGCCGCCTTAAGTACAAGAATAGAGACTCTTCTTGCAGTCGGTGCTTTGAGCATTCCCTGTGACACCAGTAATAGTTTCCGCTACACCTCTGCAGGTTCAGTTTATTCCTTGGACCTTCACAATGACGATGAGACACAGAAACGGCATCGGAATTAAATACAAAAGGCACAATGCCGCCTTAAGTACAAGAATAGAGACTCTTCCTACAGTCGGTGTTTTGAGCATTCCCTGTGAGACCAGTAATAGTATCCGATACACCACTGCTGGTTCAATTTATTCCTTGGACATACACATTGACGATGAAACACAGAAGTGGCATCGGAATTAAATACAAAAGGCACAATGCCGCCTTAAGTACAAGAATAGAGACTCTTCTTACAGTCGGTGCTTTGAGCATTCCCTGTGAGACCAGTAATAGTATCCGATACACCACTGCTGGTTCAATGTATTCCTTGGACCATCACATTGACGATGAAACACAGAAATGGCATCGGAATTAAATACAAAAGGCACAATGCCGCCTTAAGTACAAGAATAGAGACTCTTCTTACAGTCGGTGCTTTGAGCATTCCCTGTGAGACCAGTATTAGTTTCCGCTACACCTCTGCAGGTTCAGTTTATTCCTTGGACCTTCACATTGACGATGAAACACAGAAATGGCATCGGAATTAAATACAAAAGGCACAATGCCGCCTTAAGTACAAGAATAGAGACTCTTCTTACAGTCGGTGATTTGAGCATTCCCTGTGAGACCAGTATTAGTTTCTGCTACACCTCTGCAGGTTCAGTTTATTCCTTGGACCTTCACATTGACGATGAAACACAGAAATGGCATCGGAATTAAATACAAAAGGCACAATGCCGCCTTAAGTACAAGAATAGAGACTCTTCTTACAATCGGTGCATTGAGCATTCCCTGTGAGACCAGTAATAGTATCCGATACACCACTGCAGGTTCAATGTATTCCTTGGACCTTCACATTGACGATGAAACACAGAAACGGCATCGGAATTAAATACAAAAGGCACAATGCCGCCTTAAGTACAAGAATAGAGACTCTTCTTACAGTCGGTGTTTTGAGCATTCCCTGTGAGACCAGTAATAGTATCCGATACACCACTGCCGGTTCAATATATTCCTTGGACATACACATTGACGATGAAACACAGAAATGGCATCGGAATTAAATACAAAAGGCACAATGCCGCCTTAAGTACAAGAATAGAGACTCTTCTTACAGTCGATGCTTTGAGCATTCCCTGTGAGACAAGTAATAGTATCCGATACACCACTGCAGGTTCAATGTATTCCTTGGACCTTCACATTGACGATGAAACACAGAAATGGCATCGGAATTAAATACTAAAGGCACAATGCCGCCTTATGTACAAGAATAGAGACTCTTCTTACAGTCGGTGCTTTGAGCCTTCCCTGTGAGACCAGTATTAGTTTCCGCTACACCTCTGCAGGTTCAGTTTATTTCTTGGACCTTCACATTGACGATGAAACACAGAAATGGCATCGGAATTAAATACAAAAGGCACAATACCGCCTTAAGTACAAGAATAGAGACTCTTCTTACAGTCGGTGCTTTGAGCATTCCCTGTGAGACCAGTAATAGTACCCGATACACCACTGCAGGTTCAATGTATTCCTTGGACCTTCACATTGACGATGAAACACAGAAATGGTATCGGAATTAAATACAAAAGGCACAATGCCGCCTTAAGTACAAGAAACGAGACTCTTCTTACAGTCGGTGCTTTGAGCATTCCCTGTGAGACCAGTATTAGTTTCCGCTACACCTCTTCAGGTTAAGTTTATTCCTTGGACCTTCACATTGACGATGAAACACAGAAACGGCATCGGAATTAAATACAAAAGTTACAATGCCGCCTTAAGTACAAGAATAGAGACCCTTCTTACAGTCGGTGCTTTGAGCATTCCCTGTGAGACCAGTATTAGTTTCCGCTACACCTCTCCATGTTCAGTATATTCCTTGGACCTTCACATTGACGATGAAACACAGAAACGGCATCGTAATTAAATACAAAAGGCACAATGCCGCCTTAAGTACAAGAATAGAGACTCTTCCTACAGTCGGTGTTTTGAGCATTCCCTGTGAGACCAGTGATAGTATCCGATACACCACTGCAGGTTCAATTTATTCCTTGGACATACACATTGACGATGAAACACAGAAATGGCATCGGAATTAAATACAAAAGGCACAATGCCGCCTTAAGTACAAGAATAGAGACTCTTCTTACAGTCGGTGCTTTGAGCATTCCCTGTGAGACCCGTATTAGTTTCCGCTACACCTCTGCAAGTTCAGTTTATTCCTTGGACCTTCACATTGACGATGAAACACAGATATGGCATCGGAATTAAATACAAAAGGCACAATGCCGCCTTAAGTAACAGAATAGAGACTCTTCTTACAGTCGGTGCTTTGAGCATTCCCTGTGAGACCAGTAATAGTACCTGATACACCACTGCAGGTTCAATGTATTCCTTGGACCTTCACATTGACGATGAAACACAGATATGGTATCGGAATTAAATACAAAAGGCACAATTCCGCCTTAAGTACAAGAATAGAGACTCTTCTTACAGTCGGTGCTTTGAGCATTCCCTGTGATACCAGTATTAGTTTCCGATACACCTCTGCAGGTTCAGTTTTTTCCTTGGATCTTCACATTGACGATGAAACACAGAAATGGCATCGGAATTAAATACAAAAGCCACAATGCCGCCTTAAGTACAAGAATAGAGACACTTCTTACAGTCGGTGCTTTGAGAATTCCCTGTGAGACCAGTATTAGTTTCCGCTACACCTCTGCAGGTTCAGTTTATTCCTTCGACCTTCACATTGACGATGAAACACAGAAATGGCATCGAAATTAAATACAAAAGCCACAATGCCGCCTTAAGTACAAGAATAGAGACTCTTCTTACAGTCGTTGCTTCGAGCATTCCCTGTGAGACCATTATTAGTTTCTGCTACACCTCTGCAGGTTCAATGTATTCCTTGGACCTTCACATTGACGATGAAACACAGAAATGGCATCGGAATTAAATACAAAAGGCACAATGCCGCCTTAAGTACAAGAATAGAGACTCTTCTTACAGTCGGTGCTTTGAGCATTCCCTGTGAGACCAGTATTAGTTTCCGCTACACCTCTGCAGGTTCAGTTTATTCCTTGGACCTTCACATTGACGATGAAACACAGAAATGGCATCGGAATTAAATACAAAAGGCACAATGCCGCCTTAAGTACAAGAATAGAGACTCTTCTTACAGTCGGTGCTTTGAGCATTCCCTGTGAGACCAGTAATAGTTTCCGCTACACCTCTACAGGTTCAGTTTATACCTTTGACCTTCACATTGACGATGAAACACAGAAATGGCATCGGAAATAAATACAAAAGGCACAATGCCGCCTTAAGTACAAGAATAGAGACTCTTCTTACAGTCGGTGCTTTGAGCATTCCCTGTGAGACCAGTAATAGTATCCGATACACCACTGCAGGTTCAATGTATTCCTTGGACCTTCAAATTGACGATGAAACACAGAAATGGCATCGGAATTAAATACAAAAGGCACAATGCCGCCTTAAGTACAAGAGTAGAGACTCTTCTTACAGTCGGTGCTTTGAGCATTCCCTGTGAGACCAGTAATAGTATCCGATACACCACTGCAGGTTCAATGTATTCCTTGGACCTTCACATTGACGATGAAACACAGAAACGGCATCGGAATTAAATACAAAAGGCACAATGCCGCCTTAAGTACAAGATGAGAGACTCTTCTTACAGTCGGTGTTTTGAGCATTCCCTGTGAGACCAGTAATAGTATCCGATACACCACTGCCGGTTCAATGTATTCCTAGGACATACACATTGACGATGAAACACATAAATCGCATCGGAATTAAATACAAAAGGCACAATGCCGCCTTAAGTACAAGAATGGAGACTCTTCTTACAGTCGATGCTTTGAGCATTCCCTGTGAGACAAGTAATAGTATCCGATACACCACTGCAGGTTCAATGTATTCCTTGGACCTTCACATTGACGATGAAACACAGAAATGGTATCGGAATTAAATACAAAAGGCACAATGCCGCCTTAAGTACAAGAATAGAGACTCTTCTTACAGTCGGTGCTTTGAGCATTCCCTGTGATACCAGTATTAGTTTCCGCTACACCTCTGCAGCTTCAGTTTATTCCTTGGATCTTCGCATTGACGATGAAACACAGAAATGGCATCGGAATTAAATACAAAAGCCACAATGCCGCCTTAAGTACAAGAATAGAGACTCTTCTTACAGTCGGTGCTTTGAGAATTCCCTGTGAGACCAGTATTAGTTTCCGCTACACCTCTGCAGGTTCAGTTTATTCCTTCGACCTTCACATTGACGATGAAACACAGAAATGGCATCGAAATTAAATACAAAAGCCACAATGCCGCCTTAAGTACAAGAATAGAGACTCTTCTTACAGTCGTTGCTTCGAGCATTCCCTGTGAGACCATTATTAGTTTCTGCTACACCTCTGCAGGTTCAATGTATTCCTTGGACCTTCACATCGACGATGAAACACAGAAATGGCATCGGAATTAAATACAAAAGGCACAATGCCGCCTTAAGTACAAGAATAGAGACTCTTCTTACAGTCGGTGCTTTGAGCATTCCCTGTGAGACCAGTATTAGTTTCCGCTACACCTCTGCAGGTTCAGTTTATTCCTTGGATCTTCACATTGACGATGAAACACAGAAATGGCATCGGAATTAAATACAAAAGCCACAATGCCGCCTTAAGTACAAGAATAGAGACTCTTCTTACAGTCGTTGCTTCGAGCATTCCCTGTGAGACCATTATTAGTTTCTGCTACACCTCTGCAGGTTCAATGTATTCCTTGGACCTTCACATTGACGATGAAACACAGAAATGGCATCGGAATTAAATACAAAAGGCACAAAGCCGCCTTAAGTACAAGAATAGAGACTCTTCTTACAGTCGGTGCTTCGAGCATTCCCTGTGATACCATTATTAGTTTCTGCTACACCTCTGCAGGTTCAATGTATTCCTTGGACCTTCACATTGACGATGAAACACAGAAATGGCATCGGAATTAAATACAAAAGGCACAATGCCGCCTTAAGTACAAGAATAGAGACTCTTCTTACAGTCGGTGCTTTGAGCATTCCCTGTGAGACCAGTATTAGTTTCCGCTACACCTCTGCAGGTTCAGTTTATTCCTTGGACCTTCACATTGACGATGGAACACAGAAATGGCATCGGAATTAAATACAAAAGGCACAATGCCGCCTTAAGTACAAGAATAGAGACTCTTCTTACAGTCGGTGCTTTGAGCATTCCCTGTGAGACCAGTATTAGTTTCCGCTACACCTCTGCAGGTTCAGTTTATTCCTTGGACCTTCAGATTGACGATGAAACACAGAAATGGCATCGGAATTAAATACAAAAGGCACAATGCCGCCTTAAGTACAAGAATAGAGACTCTTCTTACAGTCGGTGCTTTGAGCATTCCCTGTGAGACCAGTAATAGTTTCCGCTACACCTCTGCAGGTTCAGTTTATTCCTTTGACCTTCACATTGACGATGAAACACAGAAATGGCATCGGAAATAAATACAAAAGGCACAATGCCGCCTTAAGTACAAGAATAGAGACTTTTCTTACAGTCGGTGCTTTGAGCATTCCCTGTGAGACCAGTAATAGTATCCGATACACCACTGCAGGTTCAGTGTATTCCTTGGACCTTCAAATTGACGATGAAACACAGAAATGGCATCGGAATTAAATACAAAAGGCACAATGCCGCCTTAAGTACAAGAGTAGAGACTCTTCTTACAGTCGGTGCTTTGAGCATTCCCTGTGAGACCAGTAATAGTATCCGATACACCACTGCAGGTTCAATGTATTCCTTGGACCTTCACATTGACGATGAAACACAGAAACGGCATCGGAATTAAATACAAAAGGCACAATGCCGCCTTAAGTACAAGAATAGAGACTCTTCTTACAGTCGGTGTTTTGAGCATTCCCTGTGAGACCAGTAATAGTATCCGATACACCACTGCCGGTTCAATGTATTCCTTGGACATACACATTGACGATGAAACACATAAATCGCATCGGAATTAAATACAAAATGCACAATGCCGCCTTAAGTACAAGAATGGAGACTCTTCTTACAGTCGATGCTTTGAGCATTCCCTGTGAGGCAAGTAATAGTATCCGATACAGCACTGCAGGTTCAATGTATTCCTTGGACCATCACATTGACGATGAAACACAGAAATGGCATCGAATTAAATACAAATGGCACTATGCCGCCTTAAGTACAAGAATAGAGACTCTTCTTACAGTCGCTGCTTTGAGCATTCCCTGTGAGACCAGTATTAGTTTCCGCTACACCTCTGCAGGTTCAGTTTATTCCTTGGACCTTCACATTGACGATGAAACACAGAAATGGCATCGGAAATAAATACAAAAGGCACAATGCCGCCTTAAGTACAAGAATAGAGACTCTTCTTACAGCCGGTGCTTTGAGCATTCCCTGTGAGACCAGTAATAGTATCCGATACACCACTGCAGGTTCAATGTATTCCTTGGACCATCACATTGACGATGAAACACAGAAATGGCATCGAATTAAATACAAATGGCACAATGCCGCCTTAAGTACAAGAATAGAGACTCTTCTTAAAGTCGGTGCTTTGAGCATTCCCTGTGAGACCAGTATTAGTTTCCGCTACACCTCTGCAAGTTCAGTTTATTCCTTGGACCTTCACATTGACGATGAAACACAGATATGGCATCGGAATTAAATACAAAAGGCACAATGCCGCCTTAAGTACAAGAATAGAGACTCTTCTTACAGTCGGTGCTTTGAGCATTCCCTGTGAGACCAGTAACAGTACCCGATACACCACTGCAGGTTCAATGTATTCCTTGGACCATCACATTGACGATGAAACACAGAAATGGTAGCGGAATTAAATACAAAAGGCACAATGCCGCCATAAGTACAAGAATAGAGACTCTTCTTACAGTCGGTGCTTTGAGCATTCCCTGTGATACCAGTATTAGTTTCCGCTACACCTCTGCAAGTTCAGTTTATTCCTTGGACCTTCACATTGACGATAAAACACCGATATGGCATCGGAATTAAATACAAAAGGCACAATGCCGCCTTAAGTACAAGAATAGAGACTCTTCTTACAGTCGGTGCTTTGAGCATTCCCTGTGAGACCAGTAATAGTACCCGATACACCACTGCAGGTTCAATGTATTCCTTGGACCTTCACATTGACGATGAAACACAGAAATGGTATCGGAATTAAATACAAAAGGCACAATGCCGCCTTAAGTACAAGAATAGAGACTCTTCTTACAGTCGGTGCTTTGAGCATTCCCTGTGATACCAGTATTAGTTTCCGCTACACCTCTGCAGGTTCAGTTTATTCCTTGGATCTTCACATTGACGATGAAACACAGAAATGGCATCGGAATTAAATTCTAAAGCCACAATGCCGCCTTAAGTACAAGAATAGAGACTCTTCTTACAGTCGGTGCTTTGAGAATTCCCTGTGAGACCAGTATTAGTTTCCGCTACACCTCTGCAGGTTCAGTTTATTCCTTGGACCTTCACATTGACGATGAAACACAGAAATGGCATCGAAATTAAATACAAAAGCCACAATGCCGCCTTAAGTACAAGAATAGAGACTCTTCTTACAGTCGTTGCTTCGAGCATTCCCTGTGAGACCATTATTAGTTTCTGCTACACCTCTGCAGGTTCAATGTATTCCTTGGTCCTTCACATTGACGATGAAACACAGAAATGGCATCGGAATTAAATACAAAAGGCACAATGCCGCCTTAAGTACAAGAATAGAGACTCTTCTTACAGTCGGTGCTTTGAGCATTCCCTGTGAGACCAGTATTAGTTTCCGCTACACCTCTGCAGGTTCAGTTTATTCCTTGGACCTTCACATTGACGATGAAACACAGAAATGGCATCGGAATTAAATACAAAAGCCACAATGCCGCCTTAAGTACAAGAATAGAGACTCTTCTTACAGTCGGTGCTTTGAGCATTCCCTGTGAGACCAGTAATAGTTTCCGCTACACCTCTGCAGGTTCAGTTTATTCCTTTGACCTTCACATTGACGATGAAACACAGAAATGGCATCGGAAATAAATACAAAAGGCACAATGCCGCTTTAAGTACAAGAATAGAGACTCTTCTTACAGTCGGTGCTTTGAGCATTCCCTGTGAGACCAGTAATAGTATCCGATACACCACTGCAGGTTCAATGTATTCCTTGGACCTTCAAATTGACGATGAAACACAGAAATGGCATCGTAATTAAATACAAAAGGCACAATGCCGCCTTAAGTACAAGAGTAGAGACTCTTCTTACAGTCGATGCTTTGAGCATTCCCTGTGAGACCAGTATTAGTTTCCGCTACACCTCTGCAAGTTCAGTTTATTCCTTGGACCTTCACATTGACGATGAAACACAGATATGGCATCGGAATTAAATAAAAAAGGCACAATGCCGCCTTAAGTACAAGAATAGAGACTCTTCTTACAGTCGGTGCTTTGAGCATTCCCTGTGAGACCAGTAATAGTTTCCGCTACACCTCTGCAGGTTCAGTTTATTCCTTTGACCTTCACATTGACGATGAAACACAGAAATGGCATCGGAAATAAATACAAAAGGCACAATGCCGCCTTAAGTACAAGAATAGAGACTCTTCTTACAGTCGGTGCTTTGAGCATTCCCTGTGATACCAGTATTAGTTTCCGCTACACCTCTGCAGGTTCAGTTTATTCCTTGGATCTTCACATTGACGATGAAACACAGAAATGGCATCGGAATTAAATACAAAAGCCACAATGCCGCCTTAAGTACAAGAATAGAGACTCTTCTTACAGTCGGTGCTTTGAGCATTCCCTGTGAGACCAGTATTAGTTTCCGCTACACCTCTGCAAGTTCAGTTTATTCCTTGGACCTTCACATTGACGATGAAACACAGATATGGCATCGGAATTAAATACAAAAGGCACAATGCCGCCTTAAGTACAAGAATAGAGACTCTTCTTACAGTCGGTGCTTTGAGCATTCCCTGTGAGACCAGTAATAGTACCCGATACACCACTGCAGGTTCAATGTATTCCTTGGACCTTCACATTGACGATGAAACACAGAAATGGTATCGGAATTATATACAAAAGGCACAATGCCGCCTTAAGTACAAGAATAGAGACTCTTCTTACAGTCGGTGCTTTCAGCATTCCCTGTGATACCAGTATTAGTTTCCGCTACACCTCTGCAGGTTCAGTTTATTCCTTGGATCTTCAAATTGACGATGAAACACAGAAATGGCATCGGAATTAAATACAAAAGCCACAATGCCGCCTTAAGTACAAGAATAGAGACTCTTCTTACAGTCGGTGCTTTGAGAATTCCCTGTGAGACCAGTATTAGTTTCCGCTACACCTCTGCAGGTTCAGTTTATTCCTTGGACCTTCACATTGACGATGAAACACAGAAATGGCATCGAAATTAAATACAAAAGCCACAATGCCGCCTTAAGTACAAGAATAGAGACTCTTCTTACAGTCGTTGCTTCGAGCATTCCCTGTGAGACCATTATTATTTTCTGCTACACCTCTGCAGGTTCAATGCATTCCTTGGACCTTCACATTGACGATGAAACACAGAAATGGCATCGGAATTAAATACAAAAGGCACAATGCTGCCTTAAGTACAAGAATAGAGACTCTTCTTACAATCGGTGCTTTGAGCATTCCCTGTGAGACCAGTATTAGTTTCCGCTACACCTCTGCAGGTTCAGTTTATTCCTTGGACCTTCACATTGACGATGAAACACAGAAATGGCATCGGAATTAAATACAAAAGGCACAATGCCGCCTTAAGTACAAGAATAGAGACTCTTCTTACAGTCGGTGCTTTGAGCATTCCCTGTGAGACCAGTAATAGTTTCCGCTACACCTCTGCAGGTTCAGTTTATTCCTTTGACCTTCACATTGACGATGATACACAGGAATGGCATCGGAAATAAGTACAAAAGGCACAATGCCGCCTTAAGTACAAGAATAGAGACTCTTCTTACAGTCGGTGCTTTGAGCATTCCCTGTGAGACAAGTAATAGTATCCGATACACCACTGCAGGTTCAATGTATTCCTTGGACCTTCATATTGACGATGAAACACAGAAATAGCATCGGAATTAAATACAAAAGGCACAATGCCGCCTTAAGTACAAGAATAGAGACTCTTCTTACAGTCGGTGCTTTGAGCCTTCCCTGTGAGACCAATATTAGTCTCCGCTACACCTCTGCAGGTTCAGTTTGTTCCTGGGACCTTCACATTGACGATGAAACACAGAAATGGCATCGGAATTAAATACAAAAGGCACAATGCCGCCTTAAGTATAAGAATAGAGGCTCTTCTTACAGTCGGTGTTTTGAGCATTCCCTGTGAGACCAGTAATAGTATCCGATACACCACTGCAGGTTCAATGTATTCCTTGGACCTTCACATTGACGATGAAACACAGAAATGGCATCGGAATTAAATACAAAAGCCACAATGCCGCCTTAAGTACAAGAATAGAGACTCTTCTTACAGTCGGTGCTTTGAGCATTCCCTGTGAGACCAGTATTAGTTTCCGCTACACCTCTGCAGGTTCAGTTTATTCCTTGGACCTTCACATTGACGATGAAACACAGAAATGGCATCGGAATTAAATAGAAAAGGCACAATGCCGCCTTAAGTACAAGAATAGAGACTCTTCTTACAGTCGGTGCTTTGAGCATTCCCTGTGATACCAGTATTAGTTTCCGCTACACCTCTGCAAGTTCAGCTTATTCCTTGGACCTTCACATTGACGATGAAACACAGATATGGCATCGGAATTAAATACAAAAGGCACAATGCCGCCTTAAGTACAAGAATAGAGACTCCTCTTACAGTCGGTGCTTTGAGCATTCCCTGTGAGACCAGTAATAGTACCCGATACACCACTGCAGGTTCAATGTATTCCTTGGACCTTCACATTGACGATGAAACACAGAAATGGTATCGGAATTAAATACAAAAGGCACAATGCCGCCTTAAGTACAAGAATAGAGACTCTTCTTACAGTCGGTGCTTTGAGCATTCCCTGTGATACCAGTATTAGTTTCCGCTACACCTCTGCAGGTTCAGTTTATTCCTTGGATCTTCACATTGACGATGAAACACAGAAATGGCATCGGAATTAAATACAAAAGGCACAATGCCGCCTTAAGTACAAGAATAGAGACTCTTCTTACAGTCGGTGCTTTGAGAATTCCCTGTGAGACCAGTATTAGTTTCCGCTACACCTCTGCAGGTTCAGTTTATTCCTTGGACCTTCACATTGACGATGAAACACAGAAATGGCATCGAAATTAAATACAAAAGCCACAATGACGCCTTAAGTACAAGAATAGAGACTCTTCTTACAGTCGTTGCTTCGAGCATTCCCTGTAAGACCATTATTAGTTTCTGCTACACCTCTGCAGGTTCAATGTATTCCTTGAACCTTCACATTGACGATGAAACACAGAAATGGCATCGGAATTAAATACAAAAGGCACAATGCCGCCTTAAGTACAAGAATAGAGACTCTTCTTACTGTCGGTGCTTTGAGCATTCCCTGTGAAACCAGTATTAGTTTCCGCTACACCTCTGCAGGTTCAGTTTATTCCTTGGACCTTCACATTGACGATGAAACACAGAAATGGCATCGGAATTAAATACAAAAGGCACAATGCCGCCTTAAGTACAAGAATAGAGACTCTTCTTACAGTCGGTGCTTAGAGCATTCCCTGTGAGACAAGTAATAGTTTCTGCTACACCTCTGCAGGTTCAGTTTATTCCTTTGACCTTCACATTGACGATGAAACACAGAAATGGCATCGGAAATAAATACAAAAGGCACAATGCCGCCTTAAGTACAAGAATAGAGACTCTTCTTACAGTCGGTGCTTTGAGCATTCCCTGTGAGACCAGTAATAGTATCCGATACACCACTGCCGGTTCAATGTATTCCTTGGACATACACATTGACGATGAAACACATAAATCGCATCGGAATTAAATACAAAAGGCACAATGCCGCCTTAAGTACAAGAATGGAGACTCTTCTTACAGTCGATGCTTTGAGCATTCCCTGTGAGACAAGTAATAGTATCCGATACACCACTGCATGTTCAATGTATTCCTTGGACCTTCATATTGACGATGAAACACAGAAATGGCATCGGAATTAAATACAAAAGGCACAATGCCGCCTTAAGTACAAGAATAGAGACTCTTCTTACAGTCGGTGCTTTGAGCCTTCCCTGTGAGACCAATATTAGTCTCCGCTACGCCTCTGCAGGTTCAGTTTGTTCCTGGGACCTTCACATTGACGATGAAACACAGATATGGCATCGGAATTAAATACAAAAGGGACAATGCCGCCTTAAGTACAAGAATAGAGACTCTTCTTACAGTCGGTGCTTTGAGCATTCCCTGTGAGACCAGTAATAGTACCAGATACACCACTGCAGGTTCAATGTATTCCTTGGACCTTCACATTGACGATGAAACACAGAAATGGTATCGGAATTAAATACAAAAGGCAAAATGCCGCCTTAAGTACAAGAATAGAGACTCTTCTTACAGTCGGTGCTTTGAGCATTCCCTGTGATACCAGTATTAGTTTCCGCTACACCTCTGCAGGTTCAGTTTATTCCTTGGATCTTCACATTGACGATGAAACACAGAAATGGCATCGGAATTAAATACAAAAGGCACAATGCCGCCTTAAGTACAAGAATAGAGACTCTTCTTACAGTCGTTGCTTCGAGCATTCCCTGTGAGACCATTATTAGTTTCTGCTACACCTCTGCAGGTTCAATGTATTCCTTGGACCTTCACATTGACGATGAAACACAGAAATGGCATCGGAATTAAATACAAAAGGCACAATGCCGCCTTAAGTACAAGAATAGAGACTCTTCTTACAGTCGGTGCATTGAGCATTCCCTGTGGGACCAGTATTAGTTTCCGCTACACCTCTGCAGGTTCAGTTTATTCCTTGGACCTTCACATTGACGATGAAACACAGAAATGGCATCGGAGATAAATACAAAAGGCACAATGCCGCCTTAAGTACAAGAGTAGAGACTCTTCTTACAGTCGGTGTTTTGAGCATTCCCTGTGAGACCAGTAATAGTATCCGATACACCACTGCCGGTTCAATGTATTCCTTGGACCTTCACATTGACGATGAAACACAGAAACGGCATCGGAAATAAATACAAAAGGCACAATGGCGCCTTAAGTACAAGAATGGAGACTCATCTTACAGTCGATGATTTGAGCATTCCCTGTGAGACAAGTAATAGTATCCGATACACCACTGCAGGTTCAATGTATTCCTTGGACATACACATTGACGATGAAACACAGAAATCGCATCGGAATTAAAAACAAAAGGCACAATGCCGCCTTAAGTACAAGAATAGAGACTCTTCTTACAGTCGGTGCTTTGAGCCTTCTCTGTGAGACCAATATTAGTCTCCGCTACACCTCTGCAGGTTCAGTTAGTTCCTGGGACCTTCACATTGACGATGAAACACAGAAATGGTATCGGAATTAAATACAAAAGGCACAATGCCGCCTTAAGTACAAGAATAGAGACTCTTCTTACAGTCGGTGCTTTGAGCATTCCCTGTGAGACCAGTATTAGTTTCCGCTACACCTCTGCAGGTTCAGTTTATTCCTTGGACCTTCACATTGACGATGAAACACAGAAACGGCATCGGAATTAAATACAAAAGGCACAATGCCGCCTTAAGTACAAGAATAGAGACTCTTCTTACAGTCGGTGCTTTGAGCATTCCCTGTAAGACCAGTATTTGCTTCCGCTACACCTCTGCAGGTTCAGTTTATTCCTTGGACCTTCACATTGACGATGAAACACAGAAACGGCATCGGAATTAAATACAAAAGGCACAATGGCGCCTTCAGTGCAAGAATAGAGACTCTTCCTACAGTCGGTGTTTTGAGCAATCCCTGTGAGACCAGTAATAGTATCCGATACACCACTGCAGGTTCAATGTATTCCTTGGACATACACATTGACGATGAAACACAGAAATCGCATCGGAATTAAAAACAAAAGGCACAATGCCGCCTTAAGTACAAGAATAGAGACTCTTCTTACCGTCGGTGCTTTGAGCATTCCCTGTGAGACCAGTATTAGTTTCCGATACACCTCTGCAGGTTCAGTTTATTCCCTGGACCTTCACATTGACGATGAAACACAGAAATGGCATCGGAATTAAATACAAAAGGCACAATGCCGCCTTAAGTACAAGAATAGAGACTCTTCTTATAGTCGGTGCTTTGAGCATTCCCTGTGAACCAGTATTAGTTTCCGCTACACCTCTGTATGTTCAGTTTATTCCTTGGACCTTCACATTGACGATGAACCACAGAAACGGCATCGGAATTAAATACAAAAGGCACAATGCCGCCTTAAGTACAAGAATAGAGACTCTTCTTACAGTCGATGTTTTGAGCATTCCCTGTGAGACCAGTAATAGTATCCGATACACCACTGCAGGTTAAATGTATTCCTTGCACCTTCACATTGACGATGAAACACAGAAATGGCATCGGAATTAAATACAAAAGCCACAATGCCGCCTTAAGTACAGGAATAGAGACTCTTCTCACAGTCGGTGCTTTGAGCATTCCCTGTGAGACCAGTAATAGTATCCAATACACCACTGCAGGTTCAATGTATTCCTTGGACCTTCAAATTGACGATGAAACACAGAAATGGCATCGGAATTAAATACAAAAGGCACTATGCCGCCTTAAGTACAAGAGTAGAGACTCTTCTTACAGTCGGTGCTATGAGCATTCCCTGTGAGACCAGTAATAGTATCCGATACACCACTGCAGGTTCAATGTATTCCTTGGACCTTCACATTGACGATGAAACACAGAAACGGCATCGGAATTAAATACAAAAGGCACAATGCCGCCTTAAGTACAAGAATAGAGAGTCTTCTTACAGACGGTGTTTTGAGCATTCCCTGTGAGACCAGTAATAGTATCCGATACACCACTGCCGGTTCAATGTATTCCTTGGACATACACATTGACGATGAAACACAGACATCGCATCGGAATTAAATACAAAAGGCACAATGCCGCCTTAAGTACAAGAATAGAGACTCTTCTTACAGTCGATGCTTTGAGCATTCCCTGTGAGACAAGTAATAGTATCCGATACACCACTGCAGGTTCAATGTATTCCTTGGACCTTCACATTGACGATGAAACACAGAAATGGCAACGGAATTAAATACAAAAGGCACAATGCCGCCTTAAGTACAAGAATAGAGACTCTTCTTACAGTCGGTGCTTTGAGCATTCCCTGTGAGACCAGTATTAGTTTCCGCTACACCTCTGCAGGTTCAGTTTGTTCCTGGGACCTTCACCTTGACGATGAAACACAGAAATGGCATCGGAATTAAATACAAAAGGCACAATGCTGCCTTAAGTATAAGAATAGAGACTCTTCTTACAGTCGGTGTTTTGAGCATTCCCTGTGAGACCAGTAATAGTATCCGATACACCACTGCAGGTTCAATGTATTCCTTGGACCTTCACATTGACGATGAAACACAGAAATGGCATCGGAATTAAATACAAAAGCCACAATGCCGCCTTAAGTACAAGAATAGAGACTCTTCTTACAGTCGGTGCTTTGAGCATTCCCTGTGAGACCAGTATTAGTTTCCGCTACACCTCTGCAGGTTCAGTTTATTCCTTGGACCTTCACATTGACGATGAAACACAGAAATGGCATCGGAATTAAATACAAAAGGCACAATGCCGCCTTAAATACAAGAATAGAGACTCTTCTTACAGTCGGTGCTTTGAGCATTCCCTGTGAAATCAGTATTAGTTTCCGCTACACCTCTGCACGTTCAGTTTATTCCTTGGACTTTCACATTGACGATGAAACAGAGAAACGGCATCGGAATTAAATACAAAAGGCACAATGCCGCCTTAAGTACAAGAATAGAGACTCTTCCTACAGTCGGTGTTTTGAGCATTCCCTGTGATACCAGTAATAGTATCCGATACACCACTGCAGGTTCAATGTATTCCTTGGACATACACATTGACGATGAAACACAGAAATCGCATCGGAATTAAATACAAAAGGCACAATGCCGCCTTAAGTACAAGAATAGAGACTCTTATTACAGTCGGTGCTTTGAGCATACCCTGTGAGACCAGTATTAGTATCCTATACACCACTGCAGGTTCAATGTATTCCTTGGACCTTCACATTGACGATGAAACACAGAAATGGCATCGGAATTAAATACAAAAGGCACAATGCCGCCTTAAGTACAAGAATAGAGACTCTTCTTATAGTCGGTGCTTTGAGAATTCCCTGTGAACCAGTATTAGTTTCCGCTACACCTCTGTGGGTTCAGTTTATTCCTTGGACCTTCACATTGACGATGAAACACAGAAACGGCATCGGAATTAAATACAAAAGGCACAATGCCGCCTTAAGTACAAGAATAGAGACTCTTCTTACAGTCGATGCTTTGAGCATTCCCTGTGAGACCAGTATTAGTTTCCGCTACACCTCTGCAGGTTCAGTTTATTCCTTGGACCTTCACATTGACGATGAATCACAGAAATGACATCGGAATTAAATACAAAAGGCACAATGCCGCCTTAAGTACAAGAATAGAGACTCTGCTTACAGTCGGTGTTTTGAGCATTCCCTGTGAGACCAGTAATAGTACCCGATACACCACTGCAGGTTCAATGTATTCCTTGGACCTTCACATTGACGATGAAACACAGAAATGGTATCGGAATTAAATACAAAAGGCACAAAGCCGCCTTAAGTACAAGAATAGAGACTCTTCTTACAGTCGGTGCTTTGAGCATTCCCTGTGAGACCAGTATTAGTTTCCGTTACACCTCTGCAGGTTCAGTTTATTCCTTGGACCTTCACATTGACGATGAAACACAGAAATGGCATCGGAATTAAATACAAAAGGCACAATGCTGCCTTAAGTACAAGAATAGAGACTCTTCTTACAGTCGGTGCTTTGAGCATTCCCTGTGAGACCAGTATTAGTTTCCGCTACACCTCTGCAGGTTCAGTTAATTCCTTGGACCTTCACATTGACGATGAAACACAGAAACGGAATCGGAATTAAATACAAAAGGCACAATGCCGCCGTAAGTACAAGAATAGAGACTCTTCCTACAGTCGCTGTTTTGAGCATTCCCTGTGAGACCAGTAATGGTATCCGATACACCACTGCCGGTTCAATGTATTCCTTGGACATACACATTGACGATGAAACACAGAAATCGCATCGGAATTAAATACAAAAGGCACAATGCCGCCATAAGTACAAGAATAGAGACTCTTCTTACAGTCGGTGCTTTGAGCATTCCCTGTGAGACAAGTAATAGTATCCGATACACCACTGCAGGTTCAATGTATTACTTGGACCTTCACATTGACGATGAAACACAGAAATGGCATCGGAATTAAATACAAAAGGCACAATTCCGCCTTAAGTACAAGAATAGAGACTCTTCTTACAGTCGGTGCTTTGAGCATTCCCTGTGAGACCAGTATTAGTTTCCGCTACACCTCTGCAGGTTCAGTTTGTTCCTGGGACCTTCACATTGACGATGAAACACAGAAATGGCATCGGAATTAAATACAAAAGGCACAATGCCGCCTTAAGTATAAGAATAGAGACTCTTCTTACGGTCGGTGCTTTGAGCATTCCCTGTGAGACCAGTAATAGTACCCGATACACCACTGCAGGTTCAATGTATTCCTTGGACCTTCACATTGACGATGAAACACAGAAATGGTATCGGAATTAAATACAAAATGCACAATGCCGCCTTAAGTACAAGAATAGAGACTCTTCTTACAGTCGGTGCTTTGAGCATTCCCTGTGAGACCAGTATTAGTTTCCGCTACACCTCTGCAGGATCAGTTTATTCCTTGGACCTTCACATTGACGATGAAACACAGAAACGGCATCGGAATTAAATACAAAAGGCACAATGCCGCCTTAAGTACAAGAATAGAGACTCTTCTAACAGTCGGTGCTTTGAGCATTCCCTGCGGGACCAGTATTAGTTTCCGCTACACCTCTGCAGGTTCAGTTTATTCCTTGGACCTTCACATTGACGATGAAACACAGAAACGGCATCGGAATTAAATACAAAAGGCACAATGCCGCCTTAAGTACAAGAATAAAGACACTTCTTACAGTCGGTGTTTTGAGCATTCCCTGTGAGACCAGTAATAGTATCCGATACACCACTGCCGGTTCAATGTATTCCTTGGACCTTCAAATTGACGATGAAACACAGAAATGGCATCGGAATTAAATACAAAAGCCACAATGCCGCCTTAAGTACAAGAATAGAGACTCTTCTTACAGTCGGTGCTTTGAGCATTCCCTGTGAGACCAGTATTAGTTTCCACTACACCTTTGCAGGTTATGTTTATTCCTAGGACCTTCACAATGACGATGAAACACAGAAATGGCATCGGAATTAAATTCAAAAGGCACAATGCCCCCTTAAGTATAAGAATAGAGACTCTTCTTACAGACGGTGTTTTGAGCATTCCCTGTGAGACCAGTAATAGTATCCGATACACCACTGCAGGTTCAATGTATTCCTTGGACCTTCACATTGACGATGAAACACAGAAATGGCATCGGAATTAAATACAAAATGCACAATGCCGCCTTGAGTACAAGAATAGAGACTCTTCTTACAGTCGGTGCTTTGAGCATTCCCTGTGAGACCAATATTAGTTTCCGCTACACCTCTGCAGGTTCAGTTTATTCCTTGGACCTTCACATTGACGATGAAACACAGAAATGACATCGGAATTAAATACAAAAGGCACAATGCCGCCTTAAGTACAAGAATAGAGACTCTTCTTACAGTCGGTGCTTTGAGCATTCCCTGTGAGACCAGTAATAGTACCCGATACACCACTGCAGGTTCAATGTATTCCTTGGACCTTCACATTGACGATGAAACACAGAAATGGTATCGGAATTAAATACAAAAGGCACAATGCCGCCTTAAGTACAAGAATAGAGACTCTTCTTACAGTCGGTGCTTTGAGCATTCCCTGTGAGACCAGTATTAGTTTCCGTTACACCTCTGCAGGTTCAGTTTATTCCTTGGACCTTCACATTGACGATGAAACACAGAAATGGCATCGGAATTAAATACAAAAGGCACAATGCCGCCTAAAGTACAAGAATAGAGACTCTTCTTACAGTCGGTGCTTTGAGCATTCCCTGTGAGACCAGTATTAGTTTCCGCTACACCTCTGCAGGTTCAGTTTATTCCTTGGACCTTCACATTGACGATGAAACACAGAAACGGCATCGGAATTAAATACAAAAGGCACAATGCCGCCTTAAGTACAAGAATAGAGACTCCTCCTACAGTCGGTGTTTTGAGCATTTCCTGTGAGACCAGTAATAGTATCCGATACACCACTGCAGGTTCAATGTATTCCTTGGACATACACATTGACGATGAAACACAGAAATCGCATCGGAATTAAATACAAAAGGCCCAATGCCGCCTTAAGTACAAGAATAGAGACTCTTCTTACAGTCGGTGCTTTGAGCATTCCCTGTGAGACCAGTAATAGTATCCGATACACCACTGCATGTTCAATGTATTCCTTGGACCTTCACATTGACGATGAAACACAGAAATGGCATCGGAATTAAATACAAAAGGCACAATGCCGCCTTAAGTACAAGAATAGAGACTCTTCTTACAGTCGGTGCTTTGAGCATTCCCTGTGAGACCAGTATTAGTTTCCGCTACACCTCTGCTGGTTCAGTTTATTCCTTGGACCTTCACATTGACGATGAAACACAGAAATGGCATCGGAATTAAATACAAAAGGCACAATGCCGCCTTAAGTACAACAATAGAGACTCTTCCTACAGTCGGTGCTTTGAGCATTCCCTGTGAGACCAGTAATAGTACCCGATACACCACTGCAGGTTCAATGTATTCCTTGGACCTTCACATTGACGATGAAACACAGAAATGGTATCGGAATTAAATACAAAAGGCACAATGTCGCCTTAAGTACAAGAATAGAGACTCTTCTTACAGTCGGTGCTTTGAGCATTCCCTGTGAGACCAGTATTAGTTTCCGCTACACCTCTGCAGGTTCAGTTTATTCCTTGGACCTTCACATTGACGATGAAACACAGAAATGGCATCGGAATTAAATACAAAAAGCACAATGCCGCCTTCAGTACAAGAATAGAGACTCTTCTTACAGTCGGTGCTTTGAGCATTCCCTGTGGGACCAGTATTAGTTTCCGCTACAACTCTGCAGGTTCAGTTTATTCCTTGGACCTTCACATTGACGATGAAACACAGAAACGGCATCGGAATTAAATACAAAAGGCACAATGCCGCCTTAAGTACAAGAATAGAGACACTTCTTACAGTCGGTGTTTTGTCCATTCCCTGTGAGACCAGTAATAGTATCCGATACACCACTGCCGGTTCAATGTATTCCTTGGACCTCCAAATTGACGATGAAACACAGAAATGGCATCGGAATTAAATACAAAAGGCACAATGCCGCCTTAAGTACAAGAATAGAGACTCTTCTTACAGTCGGTGCTTTGAGCATTCCCTGTGAGACCAGTAATAGTATCCGATACACCACTGCAGGTTCAATGTATTCCTTGGACCATCACACTGACGATGAAACACAGAAATGGTATCGGAATTAAATCCAAAAGGCACAATGCCGCCTTAAGTACAAGAATAGAGACTCTTTTTACAGTCGGTGCTTTGAGCATTCCCTGTGAGACCAGTAATAGTATCCGATACACCACTGCAGGTTCAATGTATTCCTTGGACCATCACATTGACGATGAAACACAGAAATGGCATCGGAATTAAATACAAAAGGCACAATGCCGCCTTGAGTACAAGAATAGAGACTTTTCTTACAGTCGGTGCTTTGAGCATTCCCTGTGAGACCAGTATTAGTTTCCGCTACACCTCTGCAGGTTCAGTTTATTCCTTGGACATTCACATTGACGATGAAACACAGAAATGACATCGGAATTAAATACAAAAGGCACAATGCCGCCTTAAGTACAAGAATAGATACTCTTCTTACAGTCGGTGCTTTGAGCATTCCCTGTGAGACCAGTAATAGTATCCGATACACCACTGCAGGTTCAATGTATTCCTTGGACCTTCACATTGACGATGAAACACAGAAATGGCATCGGAATTAAATACAAAATGCACAATGCCGCCTTGAGTACAAGAATAGAGACTCTTCTTACAGTCGGTGCTTTGAGCATTCCCTGTGAGACCAATATTAGTTTCCGCTACACCTCTGCAGGTTCAGTTTATTCCTTGGACCTTCACATTGACGATGAAACACAGAAATGACATCGGAATTAAATACAAAAGGCACAATGCCGCCTTAAGTACAAGAATAGAGACTCTTCTTACAGTCGGTGCTTTGAGCATTCCCTGTGAGACCAGTAATAGTACCCGATACACCACTGCAGGTTCAATGTATTCCTTGGACCTTCACATTGACGATGAAACACCGAAATGGTATCGGAATTAAATACAAAAGGCACAATGCCGCCTTAAGTACAAGAATAGAGACTCTTCTTACAGTCGGTGCTTTGAGCATTCCCTGTGAGACCAGTATTAGTTTCCGTTACACCTCTGCAGGTTCAGTTTATTCCTTGGACCTTCACATTGACGATGAAACACAGAAATGGCATCGGAATTAAATACAAAAGGCACAATGCCGCCTAAAGTACAAGAATAGAGACTCTTCTTACAGTCGGTGCTTTGAGCATTCCCTGTGAGACCAGTATTAGTTTCCGCTACACCTCTGCAGGTTCAGTTTATTCCTTGGACCTTCACATTGACGATGAAACACAGAAACGGCATCGGAATTAAATACAAAAGGCACAATGCCGCCTTAAGTACAAGAATAGAGACTCTTCCTACAGTCGGTGTTTTGAGCATTTCCTGTGAGACCAGTAATAGTATCCGATACACCACTGCAGGTTCAATGTATTCCTTGGACATACACATTGACGATGAAACACAGATATCGCATCGGAATTAAATACAAAAGGCACAATGCCGCCTTAAGTACAAGAATAGAGACTCTTCTTACAGTCGGTGATTTGAGCATTCCCTGTGAGACCAGTAATAGTATCCGATACACCACTGCATGTTCAATGTATTCCTTGGACCTTCACATTGACGATGAAACACAGAAATGGCATCGGAATTAAATACAAAAGGAACAATGCCGCCTTAAGTACAAGAATAGAGACTCTTCTTACAGTCGGTGCTTTGAGCATTCCCTGTGAGACCAGTATTAGTTTCCGCTACACCTCTGCAGGTTCAGTTTATTCCTTGGACCTTCACATTGACGATGAAACACAGAAATGGCATCGGAATTAAATACAAAAGGCACAATGCCGCCTTAAGTACAACAATAGAGACTCTTCCTACAGTCGGTGCTTTGAGCATTCCCTGTGAGACCAGTAATAGTACCCGATACACCACTGCAGGTTCAATGTATTCCTTGGACCTTCACATTGACGATGAAACACAGAAATGGTATCGGAATTAAATACAAAAGGCACAATGTCGCCTTAAGTACAAGAATAGAGACTCTTCTTACAGTCGGTGCTTTGAGCATTCCCTGTGAGACCAGTATTAGTTTCCGCTACACCTCTGCAGGTTCAGTTTATTCCTTGGACCTTCACATTGACGATGAAACACAGAAATGGCATCGGAATTAAATACAAAAAGCACAATGCCGCCTTCAGTACAAGAATAGAGACTCTTCTTACAGTCGGTGCTTTGAGCATTCCCTGTGGGACCAGTATTAGTTTCCGCTACACCTCTGCAGGTTCAGTTTATTCCTTGGACCTTCACATTGACGATGAAACACAGAAACGGCATCGGAATTAAATACAAAAGGCACAATGCCGCCTTAAGTACAAGAATAGAGACACTTCTTACAGTCGGTGTTTGACCATTCCCTGTGAGACCAGTAATAGTATCCGATACACCACTGCCGGTTCAATGTATTCCTTGGACCTCCAAATTGACGATGAAACACAGAAATGGCATCGGAATTAAATACAAAAGGCACAATGCCGCCTTAAGTACAAGAATAGAGACTCTTCTTACAGTCGGTGCTTTGAGCATTCCCTGTGAGACCAGTAATAGTATCCGATACACCACTGCAGGTTCAATGTATTCCTTGGACCATCACATTGACGATGAAACACAGAAATGGTATCGGAATTAAATCCAAAAGGCACAATGCCGCCTTAAGTACAAGAATAGAGACTCTTTTTACAGTCGGTGCTTTGAGCATTCCCTGTGAGACCAGTAATAGTATCCGATACACCACTGCAGGTTCAATGTATTCCTTGGACCATCACATTGACGATGAAACACAGAAATGGCATCGGAATTAAATACAAAAGGCACAATGCCGCCTTAAGTACAAGAATAGAGACTCTTCTTAAAGTCGGTGCTTTGAGCATTCCCTGTGAGACCAGTATTAGTTTCCACTACACCTTTGCTGGTTCAGTTTATTCCTAGGACCTTCACATTGACAATGAAACACAGAAATGGCATCGTAATTAAATACAAAAGGCACAATGCCGCCTTAAGTATAAGAATAGAAACTCTTCTTACAGTCGGTGTTTTGAGCATTCCCTGTGAGACCAGTAATAGTATCCGATACACCACTGCAGGTTCAATGTATTCCTTGGACCTTCACATTGACGATGAAACACAGAAATGGCATCGGAATTAAATACAAAAGGCACAATGCCGCCTTGAGTACAAGAATAGAGACTCTTCTTACAGTCGGTGCTTTGAGCATTCCCTGTGAGACCAGTATTAGTTTCCGCTACACCTCTGCAGGTTCAGTTTATTCCTTGGACATTCACATTGACGATGAAACACAGAAATGACATCGGAATTAAATACAAAAGGCACAATGCCGCCTTAAGTACAAGAATAGATACTCTTCTTACAGTCGGTGCTTTGAGCATTCCCTTTGAGACCAGTAATAGTATCCGATACACCACTGCAGGTTCAATGTATTCCTTGGACCTTCACATTGACGATGAAACACAGAAATGGCATCGGAATTAAATACAAAATGCACAATGCCGCCTTGAGTACAAGAGTAGAGACTCTTCTTACAGTCGGTGCTTTGAGCATTCCCTGTGAGACCAATATTAGTTTCCGCTACACCTCTGCAGGTTCAGTTTATTCCTTGGACCTTCACATTGACGATGAAACACAGAAATGACATCGGAATTAAATACAAAAGGCACAATGCCGCCTTAAGTACAAGATTAGAGACTCTTCTTACAGTCGGTGCTTTGAGCATTCCCTGTGAGACCAGTAATAGTACCCGATACACCACTGCAGGTTCAATGTATTCCTTGGACCTTCACATTGACGATGAAACACAGAAATGGTATCGGAATTAAATACAAAAGGCACAATGCCGCCTTAAGTACAAGAATAGAGACTCTTCTTACAGTCGGTGCTTTGAGCATTCCCTGTGAGACCAGTATTAGTTTCCGTTACACCTCTGCAGGTTCAGTTTATTCCTTGGACCTTCACATTGACGATGAAACACAGAAATGGCATCGGAATTAAATACAAAAGGCACAATGCCGCCTAAAGTACAAGAATAGAGACTCTTCTTACAGTCGGTGCTTTGAGCATTCCCTGTGAGACCAGTATTAGTTTCCGCTACACCTCTGCAGGTTCAGTTTATTCCTTGGACCTTCACATTGACGATGAAGCACAGAAACGGCATCGGAATTAAATACAAAAGGCACAATGCCGCCTTAAGTACAAGAATAGAGACTCTTCCTACAGTCGGTGTTTTGAGCATTTCCTGTGAGACCAGTAATAGTATCCAATACACCACTGCAGGTTCAATGTATTCCTTGGACATACACATTGACGATGAAACACAGAAATCGCATCGGAATTAAATACAAAAGGCACAATGCCGCCTTAAGTACAAAAATAGAGACTCTTCTTACAGTCGGTGATTTGAGCATTCCCTGTGAGACCAGTAATAGTATCCGATACACCACTGCAGGTTCAATGTATTCCTTGGACCTTCACATTGACGATGAAACACAGAAATGGCATCGGAATTAAATACAAAAGGCACAATGCCGCCTTAAGTACAAGAATAGAGACTCTTCTTACAGTCGGTGCTTTGAGCATTCCCTGTGAGACCAGTATTAGTTTCCGCTACACCTCTGCAGGTTCAGTTTATTCCTTGGACCTTCACATTGACGATGAAACACAGAAATGGCATCGGAATTAAATACAAAAGGCACAATGCCGCCATAAGTACAAGAATAGAGACTCTTCTTACAGTCGGTGCTTTGAGCATTCCCTGTGGGACCAGTATTAGTTTCCGCTACACCTCTGCAGGTTCAGTTTATTCCTTGGACCTTCACAATGACGATGAAACACAGAAACGTCATCGGAATTAAATACAAAAGGCACAATGCCGCCTTAAGTACAAGAATAGAGACACTTCGTACAGTCGGTGTTTTGAGCATTCCCTGTGAGACCAGTAATAGTATCCGATACACCACTGCCGGTTCAATGTATTCCTTGGACCTTCAAATTGACGATGAAAAACAGAAATGGCATCGGAATTAAATACAAAAGGCACAATGCCGCCTTAAGTACAAGAATAGAGACTCTTCTTACAGTCGGTGCTTTGAGCATTCCCTGTGAGACCAGTAATAGTATCTGATACACCACTGCAGGTTCAATGTATTCCTTGGACCATGACATTGACGATGAAACACAGAAATGGTATCGGAATTAAATACAAAAGGCACAATGCCGCCTTAAGTACAAGAATAGAGACTCTTTTTACAGTCGGTGCTTTGAGCATTCCCTGTGAGACCAGTAATAGTATCCGATACACCACTGCAGGTTCAATGTATTCCTTGGACCATCACATTGACGATGAAACCCAGAAATGGCATCGGAATTAAATACAAAAGGCACAATGCCGCCTTAAGTACAAGAATAGAGACTCTTCTTAAAGTCGGTGCTTTGAGCATTCCCTGTGAGACCAGTATTAGTTTCCACTACACCTTTGCAGGTTCAGTATATTCCTAGGACCTTCACATTGACGATGAAACACAGAAATGGCATGGGAATTAAATAGAAAAAAGCACAATGCCGCCTTAAGTACAAGAATAGAGACTCTTCTTACCGTCGGTGCTTTGAGCATTCCCTGTGAGACCAGTATTAGTTTCCGCTACACCTCTGCAGGTTCAGTTTATTCCTTGGACCTTCACATTGACGATGAAACACAGAAATGGCATCGGAATTAAATACAAAAGGCACAATGCCGCCTTATGTACAAGAATAGAGACTCTTCTTATAGTCGGTGCTTTGAGCATTCCCTGTGAGACCAGTATTAGTTTCTGCTACACCTCTGCAGGTTCAGTTTATTCCTTGGACCTTCACATTGACGATGAAACACAGAAACGGCATCGGAATTAAATACAAAAGGCAGAATGCCGCCTTAAGTACAAGAATAGAGACTCTTCTTACAGTCGGTGTTTTGAGCATTCCCTGTGAGACCAGTAATAGTATCCGATACACCACTGCAGGTTCAATGTATTCCTTGGACATACACATTGACGATGAAACACAGAAGTCGCATCGGAATTAAATACAAAAGGCACAATGCCGCCTTAAGTACAAGAATCGAGACTCTTCTTACAGTCTGTGCTTTGAGCATTCCCTGTGAGACCAGTATTAGTTTCCGCTACACCTCTGCAGGTTCAGTTTGTTCCTGGGACCTTCACATTGACGATGAAACACAGAAATGGCATCGGAATTAAATACAAAATGCACAATGCCGCCTTGAGTACAAGAATAGAGACTCTTCTTACAGTCGGTGATTTGAGCATTCCCTGTGAGCCCAGTAATAGTATCCGATACACAACTGCAGGTTCACTGTATTGCTTGGACCTTCACATTGACGATGAAACACAGAAATGGCATCGGAATTAAATACAAATGGCACAATGCCGCCTTAAGTACAAGAATAGAGACTCTTCTTACAGTCGGTGCTTTGAGCATTCCCTGTGAGACCAGTATTAGTTTCCGCTACACCTCTGCAAGTTCAGTTTATTCCTTGGACCTTCACATTGGCGATGAAACACAGAAATGGCATCGGAATTAAATACAAAAGCCACAATGCCGCCTTAAGTACAAGAATAGAGACTCTTCTTAGAGTCGGTGCTTTGAGCATTCCGTGTGAGACCATTATTAGTTTCTGCTACACCTTTGCAGGTTCAATGAATTCCTTGGACCTTCACATTGACGATGAAACACAGAAATGGCATCGGAATTAAATACAAAAGGCACAATGCCGCCTTAAGTACAAGAATAGAGGCTCTTCTTACAGTCGGTGCTTTGAGCATTCCCTGTGAGACCAGTATTAGCTTCCGCTACTCCTCTGCAGGTTCATTTTATTCCTTGGACCTTCACATTGACGATGAAACACAGAAATGGCATCGGAATTAAATACAAAAGGCACAATGCCGCCTTAAGTATAAGAATAGAGACTCTTCTTACAGTCGGTGTTTTGAGCATTACCTGGGAGATCAGTAATAGTATCCGATACACCACTGCAAGTTCAATGTATTCCTTGGACCTTCACATTGACGATGAAACACAGAAATCGCATCGGAATTAAATACAAAAGGCACAATGCCGCCTTAAGTACAAGAATAGAGACTCTTCTTACAGTCGGTGCTTTGAGCATTCCCTGTGAGACCAGTATTAGTTTCCGCTACACCTCTGCAGGTTCAGTTTATTCCTTGGACCTTCACATTGACGATCAAACACAGAAATGGCATCGGAATTAAATACAAAAGGCACAATGCCGCCATAAGAACAAGAATAGAGACTCTTCATACAGTCGGTGCTTTGAGCATTCCCTGTGAGACCAGTAATAGTACCAGATACACCACTGCAGGTTCAGTGTATTCCTTGGACCTTCACATTGACGATGAAACACAGAAATGGTATCGGAATTAAATTCAAAAGGCACAATGCCGCCTTAAGTACAAGAATAGAGACTCTTCTTACAGTCGGTGCTTTGAGCATTCCCTGTGAGACCAGTATTAGTTTCCGCTACACCTCTGCAGGTTCAGTTTATTCCTTGGACCTTCACATTGACGATGAAACACAGAAATGGCATCGGAATTAAATACAAAAGGCACAATGCCGCCATAAGTACAAGAATAGAGACTCTTCTTACAGTCGGTGCTTTGAGCATTCCCTGTGGGACCAGTATTAGTTTCCGCTACACCTCTGCAGGTTCAGTTTATTCCTTGGACCTTCACAATGACGATGAAACACAGAAACGTCATCGGAATTAAATACAAAAGGCACAATGCCGCCTTAAGTACAAGAATAGAGACACTTCGTACAGTCGGTGTTTTGAGCATTCCCTGTGAGACCAGTAATAGTATCCGATACACCACTGCCGGTTCAATGTATTCCTTGGACCTTCAAATTGACGATGAAAAACAGAAATGGCATCGGAATTAAATACAAAAGGCACAATGCCGCCTTAAGTACAAGAATAGAGACTCTTCTTACAGTCGGTGCTTTGAGCATTCCCTGTGAGACCAGTAATAGTATCCGATACACCACTGCAGGTTCAATGTATTCCTTGGACCATCACATTGACGATGAAACATAGAAATGGTATCGGAATTAAATACAAAAGGCACAATGCCGCCTTAAGTACAAGAATAGAGACTCTTTTTACAGTCGGTGCTTTGAGCATTCCCTGTGAGACCAGTAATAGTATCCGATACACCACTGCAGGTTCAAAGTATTCCTTGGACCATCACATTGACGATGAAACACAGAAATGGCATCGGAATTAAATACAAAAGGCACAATGCCGCCTTAAGTACAAGAATAGAGACTCTTCTTAAAGTCGGTGTTTTGAGCATTACCTGTGAGACCAGTAATAGTATCCGATACACCACTGCAGGTTCAATGTATTCCTTGGACCTTCACATTGACGATGAAACACAGATATCGCATCGGAATTAAATACAAAAGGCACAATGCCGCCTTAAGTACAAGAATAGAGACTCTTCTTACAGTCGGTGCTTTGAGCATTCCCTGTGAGACCAGTATTAGTTTCCGCTACACCTCTGCAGGTTCAGTTTATTCCTTGGACCTTCACATTGACGATGAAACACAGAAATGGCATCGGAATTAAATACAAAAGGCACAATGCCGCCTTAAGTACAACTATAGAGACACTGCTTACAGTCGGTGCTTTGAGCATTCCCTGTGAGACCAGTAATAGTACCCGATACACCACTGCAGGTTCAATGTATTCCTTGGACCTTCACATTGACGATGAAACACAGAAATGGTATCGGAATTAAATACAAAAGGCACAATGCCGCCCTAAGTACAAGAATAGAGACTCTTCTTACTGTCTGTGTTTTGAGCATTCCCTGTGAGACCAGTACTAGTTTCCGCTACACCTCTGCAGGTTCAGTTTATTCCTTGGACCTTCACATTGACGATGAAACACAGAAACGGCATCGGAATTAAATACAAAAGGCACAATGCCGCCTTAAGTACAAGAATAGAGACACTTCTTACAGTCGGTGTTTTGAGCATTCCCTGTGAGACCAGTAATAGTATCCGATACACCACTGCCGGTTCAATGTATTCCTTGGACCTTCAAATTGACGATGAAACACAGAAATGGCATCGGAATTAAATACAAAAGGCACAATGCCGCCTTAAGTACAAGAATAGAGACTCTTCTTACAATCGGTGCTTTGAGCATTCCCTGTGAGACCAGTAATAGTATCCGATACACCACTGCAGGTTCAATGTATTCCTTGGACCATCACATTGACGACGAAACACAGAAATGGTATCGGAATTAAATACAAAAGGCACAATGCCGCCTTAAGTACAAGAATAGAGACTCTTTTTACAGTCGGTGCTTTGAGCATTCCCTGTGAGACCAGTAATAGTATCCGATACACCACTGCAGGTTCAATGTATTCCTTGGACCATCACATTGACGATGAAACACAGAAATGGCATCGGAATTAAATACAAAAGGCACAATGCCGCCTTAAGTACAAGAATAGAGACTCTTCTTAAAGTCGGTGCTTTGAGCATTCCCTGTGAGACCAGTATTAGTTTCCACTACACCTTTGCAGGTTCAGTTTATTCCTAGGACCTTCACATTGACGATGAAACACAGAAATGGCATCGGAATTAAATACAAAAGGCACAATGCCCCCTTAAGTATAAGAATAAAGACTCTTCTTACAGTCGGTGTTTTGAGCATTCCCTGTGACACCAGTAATAGTATCCGATACACCACTGCAGGTTCAATGAATTCCTTGGACCTTCACATTGACGATGAAACACAGAAATGGCATCGGAATTAAATACAAAAGGCACAATGCCGCCTTGAGTACAAGAATAGAGACTCTTCTTACAGTCGGTGCTTTGAGCATTCCCTGTGAGACCAGTATTAGTTTCCGCTACACCTCTGCAGGTTCAGTTTATTCCTTGGACCTTCACATTGACGATGAAACACAGAAATGACATCGGAATTAAATACAAAAGGCACAATGCCGCCTTAAGTACAAGAATAGAGACTCTTCTTACAGTCGGTGCTTTGAGCATTCCCTGTGAGACCAGTAATAGTACCCGATACACCACTGCAGGTTCAATGTATTCCTTGGACCTTCACATTGACGATGAAACACAGAAATGGTATCGGAATTAAATACAAAAGGCACAATGCCGCCTTAAGTACAAGAATAGAGGCTCTTCTTACAGTCGGTGCTTTGAGCATTCCCTGTGAGACCAGTTAAGGTTCCGTTACACCTCTGCAGGTTCAGTTTATTCCTTGGACATTCACATTGACGATGAAACACAGAAATGGCATCGGAATTAAATACAAATGGCACAATGCCGCCTTAAGTACAAGAATAGAGACTCTTCTTACAGTCGGTGCTTTGAGCATTCCCTGTGAGACCAGTATTAGTTTCCGCTACACCTCTGCAAGTTCAGTTTATTCCTTGGACCTTCACATTGGCGATGAAACACAGAAATGGCATCGGAATTAAATACAAAAGCCACAATGCCGCCTTAAGTACAAGAATAGAGACTCTTCTTAGAGTCGGTGCTTTGAGCATTCCGTGTGAGACCATTATTAGTTTCTGCTACACCTTTGCAGGTTCAATGAATTCCTTGGACCTTCACATTGACGATGAAACACAGAAATGGCATCGGAATTAAATACAAAAGGCACAATGCCGCCTTAAGTACAAGAATAGAGGCTCTTCTTACAGTCGGTGCTTTGAGCATTCCCTGTGAGACCAGTATTAGTTTCCGCTACTCCTCTGCAGGTTCATTTTATTCCTTGGACCTTCACATTGACGATGAAACACAGAAATGGCATCGGAATTAAATACAAAAGGCACAATGCCGCCTTAAGTATAAGAATAGAGACTCTTCTTACAGTCGGTGTTTTGAGCATTACCTGGGAGATCAGTAATAGTATCCGATACACCACTGCAAGTTCAATGTATTCCTTGGACCTTCACATTGACGATGAAACACAGAAATCGCATCGGAATTAAATACAAAAGGCACAATGCCGCCTTAAGTACAAGAATAGAGACTCTTCTTACAGTCGGTGCTTTGAGCATTCCCTGTGAGACCAGTATTAGTTTCCGCTACACCTCTGCAGGTTCAGTTTATTCCTTGGACCTTCACATTGACGATCAAACACAGAAATGGCATCGGAATTAAATACAAAAGGCACAATGCCGCCATAAGAACAAGAATAGAGACTCTTCATACAGTCGGTGCTTTGAGCATTCCCTGTGAGACCAGTAATAGTACCAGATACACCACTGCAGGTTCAGTGTATTCCTTGGACCTTCACATTGACGATGAAACACAGAAATGGTATCGGAATTAAATTCAAAAGGCACAATGCCGCCTTAAGTACAAGAATAGAGACTCTTCTTACAGTCGGTGCTTTGAGCATTCCCTGTGAGACCAGTATTAGTTTCCGCTACACCTCTGCAGGTTCAGTTTATTCCTTGGACCTTCACATTGACGATGAAACACAGAAATGGCATCGGAATTAAATACAAAAGGCACAATGCCGCCATAAGTACAAGAATAGAGACTCTTCTTACAGTCGGTGCTTTGAGCATTCCCTGTGGGACCAGTATTAGTTTCCGCTACACCTCTGCAGGTTCAGTTTATTCCTTGGACCTTCACAATGACGATGAAACACAGAAACGTCATCGGAATTAAATACAAAAGGCACAATGCCGCCTTAAGTACAAGAATAGAGACACTTCGTACAGTCGGTGTTTTGAGCATTCCCTGTGAGACCAGTAATAGTATCCGATACACCACTGCCGGTTCAATGTATTCCTTGGACCTTCAAATTGACGATGAAAAACAGAAATGGCATCGGAATTAAATACAAAAGGCACAATGCCGCCTTAAGTACAAGAATAGAGACTCTTCTTACAGTCGGTGCTTTGAGCATTCCCTGTGAGACCAGTAATAGTATCCGATACACCACTGCAGGTTCAATGTATTCCTTGGACCATCACATTGACGATGAAACATAGAAATGGTATCGGAATTAAATACAAAAGGCACAATGCCGCCTTAAGTACAAGAATAGAGACTCTTTTTACAGTCGGTGCTTTGAGCATTCCCTGTGAGACCAGTAATAGTATCCGATACACCACTGCAGGTTCAAAGTATTCCTTGGACCATCACATTGACGATGAAACACAGAAATGGCATCGGAATTAAATACAAAAGGCACAATGCCGCCTTAAGTACAAGAATAGAGACTCTTCTTAAAGTCGGTGTTTTGAGCATTACCTGTGAGACCAGTAATAGTATCCGATACACCACTGCAGGTTCAATGTATTCCTTGGACCTTCACATTGACGATGAAACACAGATATCGCATCGGAATTAAATACAAAAGGCACAATGCCGCCTTAAGTACAAGAATAGAGACTCTTCTTACAGTCGGTGCTTTGAGCATTCCCTGTGAGACCAGTATTAGTTTCCGCTACACCTCTGCAGGTTCAGTTTATTCCTTGGACCTTCACATTGACGATGAAACACAGAAATGGCATCGGAATTAAATACAAAAGGCACAATGCCGCCTTAAGTACAACTATAGAGACACTGCTTACAGTCGGTGCTTTGAGCATTCCCTGTGAGACCAGTAATAGTACCCGATACACCACTGCAGGTTCAATGTATTCCTTGGACCTTCACATTGACGATGAAACACAGAAATGGTATCGGAATTAAATACAAAAGGCACAATGCCGCCCTAAGTACAAGAATAGAGACTCTTCTTACTGTCTGTGTTTTGAGCATTCCCTGTGAGACCAGTACTAGTTTCCGCTACACCTCTGCAGGTTCAGTTTATTCCTTGGACCTTCACATTGACGATGAAACACAGAAACGGCATCGGAATTAAATACAAAAGGCACAATGCCGCCTTAAGTACAAGAATAGAGACACTTCTTACAGTCGGTGTTTTGAGCATTCCCTGTGAGACCAGTAATAGTATCCGATACACCACTGCCGGTTCAATGTATTCCTTGGACCTTCAAATTGACGATGAAACACAGAAATGGCATCGGAATTAAATACAAAAGGCACAATGCCGCCTTAAGTACAAGAATAGAGACTCTTCTTACAATCGGTGCTTTGAGCATTCCCTGTGAGACCAGTAATAGTATCCGATACACCACTGCAGGTTCAATGTATTCCTTGGACCATCACATTGACGACGAAACACAGAAATGGTATCGGAATTAAATACAAAAGGCACAATGCCGCCTTAAGTACAAGAATAGAGACTCTTTTTACAGTCGGTGCTTTGAGCATTCCCTGTGAGACCAGTAATAGTATCCGATACACCACTGCAGGTTCAATGTATTCCTTGGACCATCATATTGACGATGAAACACAGAAATGGCATCGGAATTAAATACAAAAGGCACAATGCCGCCTTAAGTACAAGAATAGAGACTCTTCTTAAAGTCGGTGCTTTGAGCATTCCCTGTGAGACCAGTATTAGTTTCCACTACACCTTTGCAGGTTCAGTTTATTCCTAGGACCTTCACATTGACGATGAAACACAGAAATGGCATCGGAATTAAATACAAAAGGCACAATGCCCCCTTAAGTATAAGAATAAAGACTCTTCTTACAGTCGGTGTTTTGAGCATTCCCTGTGACACCAGTAATAGTATCCGATACACCACTGCAGGTTCAATGAATTCCTTGGACCTTCACATTGACGATGAAACACAGAAATGGCATCGGAATTAAATACAAAAGGCACAATGCCGCCTTGAGTACAAGAATAGAGACTCTTCTTACAGTCGGTGCTTTGAGCATTCCCTGTGAGACCAGTATTAGTTTCCGCTACACCTCTGCAGGTTCAGTTTATTCCTTGGACCTTCACATTGACGATGAAACACAGAAATGACATCGGAATTAAATACAAAAGGCACAATGCCGCCTTAAGTACAAGAATAGAGACTCTTCTTACAGTCGGTGCTTTGAGCATTCCCTGTGAGACCAGTAATAGTACCCGATACACCACTGCAGGTTCAATGTATTCCTTGGACCTTCACATTGACGATGAAACACAGAAATGGTATCGGAATTAAATACAAAAGGCACAATGCCGCCTTAAGTACAAGAATAGAGGCTCTTCTTACAGTCGGTGCTTTGAGCATTCCCTGTGAGACCAGTTAAGGTTCCGTTACACCTCTGCAGGTTCAGTTTATTCCTTGGACCTTCACATTGACGATGAAACACAGAAATGGCATCGGAATTAAATACAAAAGGCACAATGCTGCCTTAAGTACAAGAATAGAGACTCTTCTTACAGTCGGTGCTTTGAGCATTCCCTGTGAGACCAGTATTAGTTTCCGCTACACCTCTGCAGGTTCAGTTTATTCCTTGGACCTTCACATTGACGATGAAACACAGAAACGACATCGGAATTAAATACAAAAGCCACAATGCCGCCTTAAGTACAAGAATAGAGACTCTTCCTACAGTCGGTGTTTTGAGCATTCCCTGTGAGATTAGTAATAGTATCCAATACACCACTGCAGATTCAATGTATTCCTTGGACCTTCACATTGACGATGAAACACAGAAATGGCAAAGGAATTAATTACAAAAGGCACAATGCCGCCTTAAGTACAAGAATAGAGACTCTTCTTAAAGTCGGTGCTTTGAGCATTCCCTGTGAGACCAGTATTAGTTTCCGCTACACCTCTGCAGGATCAGTTTATTCCTTGGACCTTCACATTGACGATGAAACACAGAAATCGCATCGGAATTAAATACAAAAGGCACAATGCCGCGTTAAGTACAACAATAGAGACTCTTCTTACAGTCGGTGCTTTGAGCATTCCCTGTGAGACAAGTAATAGTATCCGATACACCACTGCAGGTTCAATGTATTACTTGGACCTTCACATTGACGATGAAACACAGAAATGGCATCGGAATTAAATACATAAGGCACAATGCCGCCTTAAGTACAAGAATAGAGACTCTTCTTACAGTCGGTGCTTAGAGCATTCCCTGTGAGACCAGTATTAGTTTCCGCTACACCTCTGCAGGTTCAGTTTATTCCTTGGACCTTCACATTGACGATCAAACACAGAAATGGCATCGGAATTAAATACAAAAGGCACAATGCCGCCTTAAGTACAAGAATAGAGACTCTTCTTACAGTCGGTGCTATGAGCATTCCCTGTGAGACCAGTAATAGTACCAGATACACCACTGCAGGTTCAATGTATTCCTTGGACCTTCACATTGACGATGAAACACAGAAATGGTATCGGAATTAAATTCAAAAGGCACAATGCCGCCTTAAGTACAAGAATAGAGACTCTTCTTACAGTCGGTGCTTTGAGCATTCCCTGTGAGACCCGTATTACTTTCCGCTACACCTCTGCAGGTTCAGTTTATTCCTTGGACCTTCACATTGACGATGAAACACAGAAATGGCATCGGAATTAAATACAAAAGGCACAATGCCGCCATAAGTACAAGAATAGGGACTCTTCTTACAGTCCGTGCTTTGAGCATTCCCTGTGGGACCAGTATTAGTTTCCGCTACACCTCTGCAGGTTCAGTTTATTCCTTGGACCTTCACAATGACGATGAAACACAGAAACGTCACCGGAATTAAATACAAAAGGCACAATGCCGCCTTAAGTACAAGAATAGAGACACTTCGTACAGTCGGTGTTTTGAGCATTCCCTGTGAGACCAGTAATAGTATCCGATACACCACTGCCGGTTCAATGTATTCCTTGGACCTTCAAATTGACGATGAAAAACAGAAATGGCATCGGAATTAAACACAAAAGGCACAATGCCGCCTTAAGTACAAGAATAGAGACTCTTCTTACAGTCGCTGCTTTCAGCATTCCCTGTGAGACCAGTAATAGTATCCGATACACCACTGCAGGTTCAATGTATTCCTTGGACCATCACATTCACGATGAAACACAGAAATGGTATCGGAATTAAATACAAAAGGCACAATGCCGCCTTAAGTACAAGAATAGAGACTCTTCTTAAAGTCGGTGCTTTGAGCATTCCCTGTGAGACCAGTATTAGTTTCCACTACACCTTTGCAGGTTCAGTTTATTCCTAGGACCTTCACATTGACGATGAAACACAGAAATGGCATCGGAATTAAATACAAAAGGCACAATGCCCCCTTAAGTATAAGAATAAAGACTCTTCTTACAGTCGGTGTTTTGAGCATTCCCTGTGACACCAGTAATAGTATCCGATACACCACTGCAGGTTCAATGAATTCCTTGGACCTTCACATTGACGATGAAACACAGAAATGGCATCGGAATTAAATACAAAAGGCACAATGCCGCCTTGAGTACAAGAATAGAGACTCTTCTTACAGTCGGTGCTTTGAGCATTCCCTGTGAGACCAGTATTAGTTTCCGCTACACCTCTGCAGGTTCAGTTTATTCCTTGGACCTTCACATTGACGATGAATCACAGAAATGACATCGGAATTAAATACAAAAGGCACAATGCCGCCTTAAGTACAAGAATAGAGACTCTTCTTACAGTCGGTGCTTTGAGCATTCCCTGTGAGACCAGTAATAGTACCCGATACACCACTGCAGGTTCAATGTATTCCTTGGACCTTCACATTGACGATGAAACACAGAAATGGTATCGGAATTAAATACAAAAGGCACAATGCCGCCTTAAGTACAAGAATAGAGACTCTTCTTACAGTCGGTGCTTTGAGCATTCCCTGTGAGACCAGTATTAGTTTCCGTTACACCTCTGCAGGTTCAGTTTATTCCTTGGACCTTCACATTGACGATGAAACACAGAAATGGCATCGGAATTAAATACAAAAGGCACAATGCTGCCTTAAGTACAAGAATAGAGACTCTTCTTACAGTCGGTGCTTTGAGCATTCCCTGTGAGACCAGTATTAGTTTCCGCTACACCTCTGCAGGTTCAGTTTATTCCTTGGACCTTCACATTGACGATGAAACACAGAAACGACATCGGAATTAAATACAAAAGCCACAATGCCGCCTTATGTACAAGAATAGAGACTCTTCCTACAGTCGGTGTTTTGAGCATTCCCTGTGAGATTAGTAATAGTATCCGATACACCACTGCAGATTCAATGTATTCCTTGGACCTTCACATTGACGATGAAACACAGAAATGGCAAAGGAATTAATTACAAAAGGCACAATGCCGCCTTAAGTACAAGAATAGAGACTCTTCTTAAAGTCGGTGCTTTGAGCATTCCCTGTGAGACCAGTATTAGTTTCCGCTACACCTCTGCAGGATCAGTTTATTCCTTGGACCTTCACATTGACGATGAAACACAGAAATCGCATCGGAATTAAATACAAAAGGCACAATGCCGCGTTAAGTACAAGAATAGAGACTCTTTTTACAGTCGGTGCTTTGAGCATTCCCTGTGAGACCAGTAATAGTATCCGATACACCACTGCAGGTTCAATGTATTCCTTGGACCATCACATTGACGATGAAACACAGAAATGGCATCGGAATTAAATACAAAAGGCACAATGCCGCCTTAAGTACAAGAATAGAGACTCTTCTTAAAGTCGGTGCTTTGAGCATTCCCTGTGAGACCACTATTAGTTTCCACTACACCTTTGCAGGTTCAGTTTATTCCTAGGACCTTCACATTGACGATGAAACACAGAAATGGCATGGGAATTAAATAGAAAAAAGCACAATGCCGCCTTAAGTACAAGAATAGAGACTCTTCTTACCGTCGGTGCTTTGAGCATTCCCTGTGAGACCAGTATTAGTTTCCGCTACACCTCTGCAGGTTCAGTTTATTCCTTGGACCTTCACATTGACGATGAAACACAGAAATGGCATCGGAATTAAATACAAAAGGCACAATGCCGCCTTATGTACAAGAATAGAGACTCTTCTTATAGTCGGTGCTTTGAGCATTCCCTGTGAGACCAGTATTAGTTTCTGCTACACCTCTGCAGGTTCAGTTTATTCCTTGGACCTTCACATTGACGATGAAACACAGAAACGGCATCGGAATTAAATACAAAAGGCACAATGCCGCCTTAAGTACAAGAATAGAGACTCTTCTTACAGTCGGTGCTTTGAGCATTCCCTGTGAGACCAGTAATAGTACCAGATACACCACTGCAGGTTCAATGTATTCCTTGGACCTTCACATTGACGATGAAACACAGAAATGGTATCGGAATTAAATTCAAAAGGCACAATGCCGCCTTAAGTACAAGAATAGAGACTCTTCTTACAGTCGGTGCTTTGAGCATTCCCTGTGAGACCAGTATTAGTTTCCGCTACACCTCTGCAGGTTCAGTTTAATCCTTGGACCTTCACATTGACGATGAAACACAGAAATGGCATCGGAATTAAATACAAAAGGCACAATGCCGCCATAAGTACAAGAATAGAGACTCTTCTTACAGTCGGTGCTTTGAGCATTCCCTGTGGGACCAGTATTAGTTTCCGCTACACCTCTGCAGGTTCAGTTTATTCCTTGGACCTTCACAATGACGATGAAACACAGAAACGTCATCGGAATTAAATACAAAAGGCACAATGCCGCCTTAAGTACAGGAATAGAGACACTTCGTACAGTCGGTGTTTTGAGCATTCCCTGTGAGACCAGTAATAGTATCCGATACACCACTGCCGGTTCAATGTATTCCTTGGACCTTCAAATTGACGATGAAAAACAGAAATGGCATCGGAATTAAATACAAAAGGCACAATGCCGCCTTAAGTACAAGAATAGAGACTCTTCTTACAGTCGGTGCTTTGAGCATTCCCTGTGAGACCAGTATTAGTTTCTGCCACACCTCTGCAGGTTCAGTTTATTCCTTGGACCTTCACATTGACGATGAAACACAGAAACGGCATCGGAATTAAATACAAAAGGCACAATGCCGCCTTAAGTACAAGAATAGAGACTCTTCTTACAGTCGGTGCTTTGAGCATTCCCTGTGAGACCAGTAATAGTACCAGATACACCACTGCAGGTTCAATGTATTCCTTGGACCTTCACATTGACGATGAAACACAGAAATGGTATCGGAATTAAATTCAAAAGGCACAATGCCGCCTTAAGTACAAGAATAGAGACTCTTCTTACAGTCGGTGCTTTGAGCATTCCCTGTGAGACCAGTATTAGTTTCCGCTACACCTCTGCAGGTTCAGTTTAATCCTTGGACCTTCACATTGACGATGAAACACAGAAATGGCATCGGAATTAAATACAAAAGGCACAATGCCGCCATAAGTACAAGAATAGAGACTCTTCTTACAGTCGGTGCTTTGAGCATTCCCTGTGGGACCAGTATTAGTTTCCGCTACACCTCTGCAGGTTCAGTTTATTCCTTGGACCTTCACAATGACGATGAAACACAAAAACGTCATCGGAATTAAATACAAAAGGCACAATGCCGCCTTAAGTACAGGAATAGAGACACTTCGTACAGTCGGTGTTTTGAGCATTCCCTGTGAGACCAGTAATAGTATCCGATACACCACTGCCGGTTCAATGTATTCCTTGGACCTTCAAATTGACGATGAAAAACAGAAATGGCATCGGAATTAAATACAAAAGGCACAATGCCGCCTTAAGTACAAGAATAGAGACTCTTCTTACAGTCGGTGCTTTGAGCATTCCCTGTGATACCAGTAATAGTATCCGATACACCACTGCAGGTTCAATGTATTCCTTGGACCATCACATTGACGATGAAACACAGAAATGGTATCGGAATTAAATACAAAAGGCACAATGCCGCCTTAAGTACAAGAATAGAGACTCTTTTTACAGTCGGTGCTTTGAGCATTCCCTGTGAGACCAGTAATAGTATCCGATACACCACTGCAGGTTCAATGTATTCCTTGGACCATCACATTGACGATGAAACACAGAAATGGCATCGGAATTAAATACAAAAGGCACAATGCCTCCTTAAGTACAAGAATAGAGACTCTTCTTAAAGTCGGTGCTTTGAGCATTCCCTGTGAGACCAGTATTAGTTTCCACTACACCTTTGCAGGTTCAGTTTATTCCTAGGACCTTCACATTGACGATGAAACACAGAAATGGCATGGGAATTAAATAGAATAAAGCACAATGCCGCCTTAAGTACAAGAATAGAGACTCATCTTACCGTCGGTGCTTTGAGCATTCCCTGTGAGACCAGTATTAGTTTCCGCTACACCTCTGCAGTTTCAGTTTATTCCTTGGACCTTCACATTGACGATGAAACACAGAAATGGCATCGGAATTAAATACAAAAGGCACAATGCCGCCTTATGTACAAGAATAGAGACTCTTCTTATAGTCGGTGCTTTGAGCATTCCCTGTGAGACCAGTATTAGTTTCTGCTACACCTCTGCAGGTTCAGTTTATTCCTTGGACCTTCACATTGACGATGAAACACAGAAACGGCATCGGAATTAAATACAAAAGGCACAATGCCGCCTTAAGTACAAGAATAGAGACTCTTCTTACAGTCGGTGTTTTGAGCATTCCCTGTGAGACCAGTAATAGTATCCGATACACCACTGCAGGTTCAATGTATTCCTTGGACATACACATTGACGATGAAACACAGAAATCGCATCGGAATTAAATACAAAAGGCACAATGCCGCCTTAAGTACAAGAATAGAGACTCTTCTTACAGTCGGTGCTTTGAGCATTCCCTGTGAGACCAGTAATAGTATGTGATACACCACTGCAAGTTCAATGTATTCCTTGGACCTTCACATTGACGATGAAACACAGAAATGGCATCGGAATTAAATACAAAAGGCACAATGCCGCCTTAAGTACAAGAAAAGAGACTCTTCTTACAGTCGGTGCTTTGAGCATTCCCTGTGAGACCAGTAATAGTAACCGATACACCACTGCAGGTTCAATGTATTCCTTGGGCCTTCACATTGACGATGAAACACAGTAATGGTATCCGAATTAAATACAAAAAGCACAATGCCGCCTTATGTACAAGAATAGAGACTCCTCTAACAGTCGGTGCTTTGAGCATTCCCTGTGAGACCAGTAATTGTATCCAATACACCACTGCAGGTTCAATGTATTCCTTGGACCATCACATTGACGATGAAACACAGAAATGGCATCGGAATTAAATACAAAAGTCACAATGCCGCCTTAAGTACAAGAATAGAGACTCTTCTTACAGTCGGTGCTTTGAGCATTCCCTGTGAGACCAGTATTAGTTTTCGCTACACCTCTGCAGGTTTTGTTTATTCCTTGGACCTTCACATTGACGATGAAACACAGAAATGGCATCGGAATTAAATACAAAAGGCACAATGCCGCCTTAAGTACAAGAATAGAGACTCTTCTTACCGTCGGTGCTTTGAGCATTCCCTGTGAGACCAGTATTAGTTTCCGCTACACCTCTGCAGGTTCAGTTTATTCCTTGGACCTTCACATTGACGATGAAACACAGAAACGGCATCGGAATTAAATACAAAAGGCACAATGCCGCCTTAAGTACAAGAAAAGAGACTCTTCTTACAGTCGGTGCTTTGAGCATTCCCTGTGAGACCAGTAATAATAGTAACCGATACACCACTGCAGGTTCAATGTATTCCTTGGGCCTTCACATTGACGATGAAACACAGTAATGGTATCCGAATTAAATACAAAAGGCACAATGCCGCCTTATGTACAAGAATAGAGACTCCTCTAACAGTCGGTGCTTTGAGCATTCCCTGTGAGACCAGTAATTGTATCCAATACACCACTGCAGGTTCAATGTATTCCTTGGACCATCACATTGACGATGAAACACAGAAATGGCATCGGAATTAAATACAAAAGTCACAATGCCGCCTTAAGTACAAGAATAGAGACTCTTCTTACAGTCGGTGCTTTGAGCATTCCCTGTGAGACCAGTATTAGTTTCCGCTACACCTCTGCAGGTTTTGTTTATTCCTTGGACCTTCACATTGACGATGAAACACAGAAATGGCATCGGAATTAAATACAAAAGGCACAATGCCGCCTTAAGTACAAGAATAGAGACTCTTCTTACCGTCGGTGCTTTGAGCATTCCCTGTGAGACCAGTATTAGTTTCCGCTACACCCCTGCAGGTTCAGTTTATTCCTTGGACCTTCACATTGACGATGAAACACAGAAACGGCATCGGAATTAAATACAAAAGGCACAATGCCGCCTTAAGTACAAGAATAGAGACTCTTCTTACAGTCGGTGCTTTGAGCATTCCCTGTGAGACCAGTAATAGTATCCGATACACCACTGCAGGTTCAATGTATTCCTTGGACATACACATTGACGATGAAACACAGAAATCGCATCGGAATTAAATACAAAAGGCACAATGCCGCCTTAAGTACAAGAATAGAGACTCTTCTTACAGTCGGTGTTTTGAGCATTCCCTGTGAGCCCAGTATTAGTTTCCGCTACACCTCTGCAGGTTCAGTTTATTCCTTGGACCTTCACCTTGTCGATGAAACACAGAAATGGCATCGGAATTAAATACAAAAGGCACAATGCCGCCTTAAGTACAGGAATAGAGACTCTTCTTACAGTCGGTGCTTTGAGCATTCCCTGTGAGACCAGTATTAGTTTCCGGTACACCTCTGCAGGTTCAGTTTATTCCTTGGACCTTCACATTGACGATGAAAAATAGAAATGGCATCGGAATCAAATACAAAAGGCACAATGCCGCCTTAAGTACAAGAAAAGAGACTCTTCTTACAGTCGGTGCTTTGAGCATTCCCTGTGAGACCAGTAATAGTATCCGATACACCACTGCAGGTTCAATGTATTCCTTAGACCTTAAAATTGACGATGAAACACAGAAATGGCATCGGAATTAAATACAAATGGCACAATGCCGCCTTAAGTACAAGAATAGAGACTCTTCTTACAGTCGGTGCTTTGAGCATTCCCTGTGAGACCAGTTATAGTATCCGATACACCACTGCAGCTTGAATGTATTCCTTGGACCTCACATTGACGATGAAACACAGAAATGGTATCGGAATTAAATACAAAAGGCACAATGCCGCCTTATGTACAAGAATAGAGACTCTTCTTACAGTCGGTGCTTTGAGCATTCCCTGTGAGACTAGTAATAGTATCCGATACACCACTGCAGGTCCAATGTATTCCTTGGACCATCACGTTGACGATGAAACACAGAAATGGCATCGGAATTAAATACAAAAGGCACAATGCCGCCTTAAGTACAAGAATAGAGACTCTTCTTACAGTCGGTGCTTTGAGCATTCCCTGTGAGACCAGTATTAGTTTCCGCTACACCTCTGCAGGTTCAGTTTATTCCTTGGACATTCACATTGACGATGAAACACAGAAATGGCATCGGAATTAAATACAAAAGGCACAATGCCGCCTTAAGTACAAGAATAGAGACTCATCTTACGGTCAGTGCTTTGAGCATTCCCTGTGAGACCAGTATTAGTTTCCGTTACACCTCTGCAGGTTCAGTTTATTCCTTGGACCTTCACATTGACGATGAAACACAGAAATGGCATCGGAATTAAATACAAAAGGCACAATGCCGCTTTAAGTACAAGTACAGAGACACTTTTTATAGTCGGTGCTTTGAGCATTCCCTGTGAGACCAGTCTTAGTTTCCGCTACACCTCTGCAGGTTCAGTTTATTCCTTGGACATTCACATTGACGATGAAACACAGAAACGGCATCGGAATTAAATACAAAAGGCACAATGCCGCCTTAAGTACAAGAATAGAGACTTTTCTTACTGTCGGTGTTTTGAGCATTCCCTGTGAGACCAGTAATAGTTTCCGATACACCACTGCAGGTTCAATGTATTCCTTGGACATACACATTGACGATGAAACACAGAAGTCGCATCGGAATTAAATACAAAAGGCACAATGCCACCTTAAGTACAAGAATAGAGACTCTTCTTACAGTCGGTGCTTTGAGCATTCCCTGTGAGACCAGTAATAGTATCCGATACACCACTGCAGGTTCAATGTATTCCTTGGACCTTCACATTGACGATGAAACACAGAAATGGCATCGGAATTAAATACAAAAGGCACAATGCCGCCTTAAGTACAAGAATAGAGACTCTTCTTACAGTCGGTGCTTTGAGCATTCCCTGTGAGACCAGTATTAGTTTCTGCTACACCTCTGCAGGTTCAGTTTATACCTTGGACCTTCACATTGACGATGAAACAAAGAAATGGCATCGGAATTAAATACAAAAGGCACAATGCCGCCTTAAGTACAAGAATAGAGACTCTTCTTACAGTCGGTGCTTTGAGCATTCCCTGTGAGACCAGTAATAGTATCCGATACACCACTGCAGGTTCAATGTATTCCTTGGACCTTCACATTGACGATGTAACACAGAAATGGCATCGGAATTAAATACAAAAGGCACAATGCCGCCTTAAGTACAAGAATAGAGACTCTTCTTACAGTCGGTGCTTTGAGCAATCCCTGTGAGACCAGTATTAGTTTCCGCTAGACCTCTGCAGGTTCAGTTTGTTATTGGGACCTTCACATTGACGATGAAACACAGAAATGGAATCGGAATTAAATACAAAAGGCACAATGCCGCCTTAAGTACAAGAATAGAGACTCTTCTTACAGTCGGTGCTTTGAGCATTCCCTGTGAGACGAGTAATAGTATCCGATACACCACTGCAGGTTCAAAGTATTCCTTGGACCTTCACATTGACGATAAACACAGAATTGGCATCGGAATTAAATACAAAAGGCACAATGCCGCCTTAAGTACAAGAATAGAGACTCTTCTTACAGTCGGTGCTTTGAGCATTCCCTGTGAGACCAGTATTAGTTTCCGCTACACCTCTGCAGGTTCAGTTTATTCCTTGGACCTTCACAATGACGATGAAACACAGAAATGGCATCATAATTAAATACAAAAGCCACAATGCCGCCATAAGTACAAGAATAGAGACTCTTCCTACAGTCGGTGCTTTGAGCATTCCCTGTGAGACAATTATTAGTTTCTGCTACACCTCTGCAGGTTCAATGAATTCCTTGGACCTTCACATTGACGATGAAACACAGAAATGGCATCGGAATTAAATACAAAAGGCACAATGCCGCCTTAAGTACAAGAATAGAGACTCTTCTTACAGTCGGTGCTTTGAGCATTCCCTGTGAGACCAGTATTAGTTTCCGCTACACCTCTGCATGTTCCGTTTATTCCTTGGACCTTCACATTGACGATGAAACACAGAAATGGCATCGGAATTAAATACAAAAGGCACAATGCCGCCTTAAGTACCAGAATAGAGACTCTTCTTACAGTCGGTGCTTTGAGCATTCCCTGTGAGACCAGTATTAGTTCCCGCTACACCTCTGCAGGTTCAGATTATTCCTTGGACCTTCACATTGACGATGAAACACAGAAACGGCATCGGAATTAAATACAAAAGGCACAATGCCGCCTTAAGTACAAGAATAGAGACTCTTCTTACAGTCGGTGCTTTGAGCATTCCCTGTGAGACCAGTAATAGTATCCGATACACCACTGCAGGTTCAATGTATTCCTTGGACTTTCACATTGACGATGAAACACTGAAATGGCATCGGAATTAAATACAGAAGGCACAATGCCGCCTTAAGTACAAGAATAGAGACTCTTCTTACAGTCGGTGTTTTGAGCATTCCCTGTGAGACCAGTAATAGTATCCGATACACCACTGCAAGTTCAATGTATTCCTTGGACCTTCACATTGGCGATGAAACACAGGAATCGCATCGGAATTAAATACAAAAGGCACAATGCCGCCTTAAGTACAAGAATAGAGACTCTTCTTACAGTCGGTGCTTTGAGCATTCTCTGTGAGACCAGTAATAGTATCCGATACAGCACTGCAGGTTCAATGTATTCCTTGGACCTTCACATTGACGATGAAACACAGAAATGGCATCGGAATTAAATACAAAAGGCACAATGCCGCCTAAAGTACAAGAATAGAGACTCTTCTTACAGTCGGTGCTTTGAGCATTCCCTGAGAGACCAGTAATAGTATCCGATACACCACTGCAGGTTCAACGTATTCCTTGGACCTTCACATTGACGATGAAACACAGAAATGGTATCGGAACTAAATACAAAAGGCACAATGCCGCCTTAAGTACAAGAATAGAGACTCTTCTTACAGTCGGTGTTTTGAGCATTCCCTGTGAGACCAGTAATAGTATCTGATACACCACTGCAGCCTCAATCTATTCCTTGGACATTCACATTGACGATTAAACACAGAAATTACATCGGAATTAAATACAAAAGGAACAATGCCGCCTTAAGCACAAGAATAGGGACTCTTCTTACAGTCGGTGCTTTGAGCATTCCCTGTGAGACCAGTATTAGTTTCCGCTACTCCTCTGCAGGTTCAGTTTATTCCTTGGACCCTCACATTGACGATGAAACACAGAAATGGCATCGGAATTAAATACAAAAGGCACAATGCCGCCTTAAGTACAAGAATAGAGACTCTTCTTACAGTCGGTGCTTTGAGCATCCGATACACCACTGCAGGTTCAATGTATTCCTTGGACCTTCACATTGACGATGAAACACAGAAATGGCATCGGAATTAAATACAAAAGGCACAATGCCGCTTTAAGTACAAGTACAGAGACACTTTTTATAGTCGGTGCTTTGAGCATTCCCTGTGAGACCAGTCTTAGTTTCCGATACACCTCTGCAGGTTCAGTTTATTCCTTGTACATTCACATTGACGATGAAACACAGAAACGGCATCGGAATTAAATACAAAAGGCACAATGCCGCCTTAAGTTCAAGAATAGAGACTTTTCTTACTGTCGGTGTTTTGAGCATTCCCTGTGAGACCAGTAATAGTATCCGATACACCACTGCAGGTTCAATGTATTCCTTGGACCTTCACATTGACGATGAAACACAGAAATGGCATCGGAATTAAATACAAAAGGCACAATGCCGCCTTAAGTACAAGAATAGAGACTCTTCTAACGTCGGTGCTTTGAGCATTCCCGGTGAGACCAGTATTAGTTTCCGCTACACCTCTGCAGGTTCAGTTTATTCCTTGGACCTTCACATTGACGATGAAACAAAGAAATGGCATCGGAATTAAATACAAAAGGCACAATGCCGCCTTAAGTACAAGAATAGAGACTCTTCTTACAGTCGGTGCTTTGAGCATTCCCTGTGAGACCAGTAATAGTATCCGATACACCACTGCAGGTTCAATGTATTCCTTGGACCTTCACATTGACGATGTAACACAGAAATGGCATCGGAATTAAATACAAAAGGCACAATGCCGCCTTAAGTACAAGAATAGAGACTCTTCTTACAGTCGGTGCTTTGAGCAATCCCTGTGAGACCAGTATTAGTTTCCGCTAGACCTCTGCAGGTTCAGTTTGTTCCTGGGACCTTCACATTGACGATGAAACACAGAAATGAAATCGGAATTAAATACAAAAGGCACAATGCCGCCTTAAGTACAAGAATAGAGACTCTTCTTACAGTCGGTGCTTTGAGCATTCCCTGTGAGACGAGTAATAGTATCCGATACACCACTGCAGGTTCAAAGTATTCCTTGGACCTTCATATTGACGATGTAACACAGAATTGGCATCGGAATTAAATACAAAAGGCACAATGCCGCCTTAAGTACAAGAATAGAGACTCTTCTTACAGTCGGTGCTTTGAGCATTCCCTGTGAGACCAGTATTAGTTTCCGCTACACCTCTGCAGGTTCAGTTTATTCCTTGGACCTTCACAATGACGATGAAACACAGAAATGGCATCGGAATTAAATACAAAAGCCAAAATGCCGCCATAAGTACAAGAATAGAGACTCTTCCTACAGTCGGTGCTTTGAGCATTCCCTGTGAGACAATTATTAGTTTCTGCTACACCTCTGCAGGTTCAATGAATTCCTTGGACCTTCACATTGACGATGAAACACAGAAATGGCATCGGAATTAAATACAAAAGGCACAATGCCGCCTTAAGTACAAGAATAGAGACTCTTCTTACAGTCGGTGCATTGAGCATTCCCTGTGAGACCAGTATTAGTTTCCGCTACACCTCTGCATGTTCAGTTTATTCCTTGGACCTTCACATTGACGATGAAACACAGAAATGGCATCGGAATTAAATACAAAAGGCACAATGCCGCCTTAAGTACAAGAATAAAGACTCTTCTTACAGTCGGTGCTTTGAGCATTCCCTGTGAGACCAGTATTAGTTCCCGCTACACCTCTGCAGGTTCAGTTTATTCCTTGGACCTTCACATTGACGATGAAACACAGAAACGGCATCGGAATTAAATACAAAAGGCACAATGCCGCCTTAAGTACAAGAATAGAGACTCTTCTTACAGTCGGTGCTTTGAGCATTCCCTGTGAGACCAGTAATAGTATCCGATACACCACTGCAGGTTCAATGTATTCCTTGGACTTTCACATTGACGATGAAACACTGAAATGGCATCGGAATTAAATACAGAAGGCACAATGCCGCCTTAAGTACAAGAATAGAGACTCTTCTTACAGTCGGTGTTTTGAGCATTCCCTGTGAGACCAGTAATAGTATCCGATACACCACTGCAAGTTCAATGTATTCCTTGGACCTTCACATTGGCGATGAAACACAGGAATCGCATCGGAATTAAATACAAAAGGCACAATGCCGCCTTAAGTACAAGAATAGAGACCCTTCTTACAGTCGGTGCTTTGAGCATTCCCTGTGAGACCAGTAATAGTATCCGATACAGCACTGCAGGTTCAATGTATTCCTTGGACCTTCACATTGACGATGAAACACAGAAATGGCATCGGAATTAAATACAAAAGGCACAATGCCGCCTTAAGTACAAGAATAGAGACTCTTCTTACAGTCGGTGCTTTGAGCATTCCCTGTGAGACCAGTAATAGTATCCGATACAACACTACAGGTTCAACGTATTCCTTGGACCTTCACATTGACGATGAAACACAGAAATGGTATCGGAACTAAATACAAAAGGCACAATGCCGCCTTAAGTACAAGAATAGAGACTCTTCTTACAGTCGGTGCTTTGAGCATTCCCTGTGAGACCAGTAATAGTATCCGATACACCACTGCAGCCTCAATCTATTCCTTGGACATTCACATTGACGATTAAACACAGAAATTACATCGGAATTAAATACAAAAGGAACAATGCCGCCTTAAGTACAAGAATAGGGACTCTTCTTACAGTCGGTGCTTTGAGCATTCCCTGTGAGACCAGTATTAGTTTCCGCTACTCCTCTGCAGGTTCAGTTTATTCCTTGGACCCTCACATTGACGATGAAACACAGAAATGGCATCGGAATTAAATACAAAAGGCACAATGCCGCCTTAAGTACAAGATTAGAGACTCTTCTTACAGTCGGTGCTTTGAGCATCCGATACACCACTGCAGGTTCAATGTATTCCTTGGACCTTCACATTGACGATGAAACACAGAAATCTCATCGGAATTAAATACAAAAGGCAAAATGCCGCCTTAAGTACAAGAATAGTGACTCTTCTTACAGTCGGTGCTTTGAGCATTCCCTGTGAGACCAGTAATAGTATCCGATTCACCACTGCAGGTTCAATGTATTCCTTGGACCTTCACATTGAGTATGAAACACAGAAATGGCATCGGAATGAAATACAAAAGGCACAATGCCGCCTTAAGTACAAGAATAGAGACTCTTCTTACAGTCGGTGCTTTGAGCATTCCCTGTGAGACCAGTATTAGTTTCCGCTACACCTCTGCAGGTTCAATTTATTCCTCGGACCTTCTCATTGACGATGAAACACCGAAATGGAATCGGAATTAAGTACAAAAGGCACAATGCCGCCTTAAGTACAAGAATAGAGACTCTTCTTACAGTCGGTGCTTTGAGCATTTACTGTGAGACCAGTAATAGTATCCGATACACCACTGCAGGTTCAGTGTATTCCTTGGACATACACATTGACGATGAAACACAGAAATCGCTTCGGAATTAAATAGAAAAGGCACAATGCCGCCTTAAGTACAAGAATAGAGACTCTTCTTACAGTCGGTGCTTTGAGCATTCCCTGTGAGACCAGTATTAGTTTCCGCTACACCTCTGCAGAATCAGTTTATTCCTTGGACCTTCACATTGACGATGAAACACAGAAATGGCATCGGAATTAAATACAAAAGGCACAATGCCGCCTGAAGTACAAGAATAGAGACTCTTCTTACAGTCGGTGCTTTGTGCATTCCCTGTGAGACCAGTATTAGTTTCCGCTACACCTCTGCAGGTTCAGTTTATTCCTTGGACCTTCACATTGACGATGAAACACAGAAATGGCATCGGAATTAAATACAAACGGCATAATGCCACCTTAAGTACAAGAATAGAGACTCTTCTTACAGTCGGTGCTTTGAGCATTCCCTGTGAGACCAGTAATAGTATCCGATACACCACTGCAGGTTCAATGTATTCCTTGGACCTTCACATTGACGATGAAACACATAAATGGTATCGGAACTAAATACAAAAGGCACAATGCCGCCTTAAGTACAAGAATAGAGACTCTTCTTACAGTCGGTGCTTTGAGCATTCCCTGTGAGACCAGTAATAGTATCCGATACACCACTGCAGGTTCAATGTATTCCCTGGAATATCACATTGACGATGAAACACAGAAATGGCTTCGGAATTAAATACAAAAGGCACAAAGCCGCCTTAAGTACAAGAATAGAGACTCTTCTTACAGTCGGTGCTTTGAGCATTCCCTGTGAGACCAGTATTAGTATCCGCTACACCTCTGCAGGTTCTGTTTATTCCTTGGACCTTCACATTGACGATGAAACACAGAAATGGCATCGGAATTAAATACAAAAGGCACAATGCCGCCTTAAGTACAAGAATAGAGACTCTTCTTACCGTTGGTGCTGTGAGCATTCTCTGTGAGACCAGTATTAGTTTCCGCTACACCTCTGCAGGTTCAGTTTATTCCTTGGACCTTCACATTGTCGATGAAACACAGAAATGGCATCGGAATTAAATACAAAAGGCACAATGCCGCTTAAAGTACAAGAATAGAGACACTTCTTATAGTCGGTGCTTTGAGCATTCCCTGTGAGACCAGTAATAGTATTCGATACACCACTGCAGGCTCAATCTATTCCTTGGACATACACATTGACGATGAAACACAGAAATTACATCGGAATTAAATACAAAAGGAACAATGCCGCCTTAAGTACAAGAATAGGGACTCTTCTTACAGTCGGTGCTTTGAGCATTCCCTGTGAGACCAGTATTAGTCTCCGCTACACCTCTGCAGGTGCAGTTTATTCCTTGGACCTTCACATTGACTATGAAACACAGAAATGTCATCGGAATTAAATACAAAAGGGACAATGCCGCCTTAAGTACAAGAATAGAGACTCTTCTTACAGTCGGTGCTTTGAGCATTCCCTGTGAGACCAGTAATAGTATCCGATACACCACTGCAGGTTCAATGTATTCCTTGGACCTTCACATTGACGTCGAAACACAGAAATCTCATCGGAATTAAATACAAAAGGCACAATGCCGCCTTAAGTACAAGAATAGAGACTCTTCTTACAGTCGGTGCTTTGAGCATTCCCTGTGAGACCAGTAATAGTATCCGATACACCACTGCAGGTTCAATGTATTCCTTGGACCTTCACTTTGACGATGAAACACAGAAATGGCATCGGAATTAAATACAAAAGGCACAATGCCGCCTTAGGTACAAGAATAGAGACTCTTCTTACAGTCGGTGCTTTGAGCATTCCCTGTGAGACCAGTATTAGTTTCCGCTACACCTCTGCAGGTTCAGTTTATTCCTTGGACCTTCACATTGTCGATGAAACACAGAAATGGCATCGGAATTAAATACAAAAGCCACAATGCCGCCTTAAGTACAAGAATAGGGACTCTTCTTACAGTCGGTGCTTTGAGCATTCCCTGTGAGACCAGTAATAGTATCCGATACACCACTGCTGGTTCAATGTATTCCTTGGACCTTCACATTGACGATGAAACACAGAAATGGCATCGGAATTAAATTCAAAAGGCACAATGCCGCCTTAAGTACAAGAATAGAGACTCTTCTTACAGCCGGTGCTTTGAGCATTCCCTGTGAGACCAGTAATAGTATTCGATACACCACGGCAGTCTCAATCTACTCCTTGGACATACACATTGACGATGAAACACAGAAAATACATCGGAATTAAATACAAAAGGAACAATGCCGCCTTAAGTACAAGAATAGATACTCTTCTTACAGTCGGTGCTTTGAGCATTCCCTGTGAGACCGGTATTAGTTTCCGCTACTCCTCTGCAGGTTCAGTTTATTCCTTGGACCTTCACATTGACGATGAAACACAGAAATGTCATCGGAATTAAATACAAAAGGCACAATGCCGCCTTAAGTACAAGAATAGAGACTCTTCTTACAGTCGGTGCTTTGAGCATTCCTTGTGAGACCAGTAATAGTATCCGATACACCACTGCAGGTTCAATGTATTCCTTGGACCTTCACATTGACGATGAAACACAGAAATCTCATCGGAATTAAATACAAAAGGCACAATGCCGCCTTAAGTACAAGAATAGAGACTCTTCTTACAGTCGGTGCTTTGAGCATTCCCTGTGAGACCAGTAATAGTATCCGATACACCACTGCAGGTTCAATGTATTCCTTGGACCTTCACATTGACGATGAAACACAGGAATGGCATCGGAATTAAATACAAAAGGAACAATGCCGCCTTAAGTACAAGAATAGATACTCATTTTACAGTCGGTGCTTTGAGCATTCCCTGTGAGACCGGTATTAGTTTCCGCTACACCTCTGCAGGTTCAGTTTATTCCTTGGACCTTCACATTGACGATGAAACACAGAAATGGCATCGGAATTAAATACAAAAGGCACAATGCCGCCTTAAGTACAAGAATAGAGACTCTTCTTACAGTCAGTGCTTTGATCATTTACTGTGAGACCAGTATTAGTATCCGATACAGCACTGCAGTTTCAATGTATTCCTTGGACATACACATTGACGGTGAAACACAGAAATCGCATCGGAATTAAATACGAAAGGCACAATGCCGCCTTAAGTACAAGAATAGAGATTCTTCTTACAGTCGGTGTTTTGAGCATTCCCTGTGAGACCAGTAATAGTATCCGAAACACCACTGCAGATTCAATGTATTCCTTGGACCTTCACATTGACGATGAAACACAGAAATGGCATCGGAATTAAATACAAAAGGCACAATGCCGCCTTAAGTACAAGAATAGAGACTCTTCATTCAGTCGGTGCTTTGAGCATTCCCTGTGAGACCAGTATTAGTTACGGCTACATCTCTGCAGGTTCAGTTTATTCCTTGGACCTTCACATTGTCGACGAAAAACAGAAATGGCATCGGAATTACATACAAAAGGCTCAATGCCGCCTTAAGTACAAGAATAGAGACTCTTCTTACAGTCGGTGCTTTGAGCATTCCCTGTGAGACCAGTAATAGTATCCGATACACCTCTGCAGGTTCAATGTATACCTTGGACCTTCACATTGACGATGAAACACAGAAATCGCATCAGAATTAAATACAAAAGGCACAATGCCGCCTTAAGTACAAGAATAGAGACTCTTCTTACAGTCGGTGTTTTGAGCATTCCCCGTGAGACCAGTATTAGTTCCCGCTACACCTCTGCAGGTTCAGTTTATTCCTTGGACCTTCACATTGACGATGAAACACAGAAATGGCATCGGAATTAAATACAAAAGGCACAATGCCGCCTTAAGTACAAGAATAGAGACTCTTCTTACAGTCGGTGCTTTGAGCATTCCCTGTGAGACCAGTAATAGTATCCGATACACCACTGCTGGTTCAATGTATACCTTGGACCTTCACATTGACGATGAAACACAGAAATGGCATCGGAATTAAATACAAAAGGCACAATGCCGCCTTAAGTACAAGAATAGAGACTCTTCTTACAGTCGGTGCTTTGAGCATTCCCTGTGAGACCAGTAATAGTATCCGATACACCACTGCAGGTCAATGTATACCTAGGACCATCACATTGACGATGAAACACAGAAATCGCATCGGAATTAAATACAAAAGGTACAATGCCGCCTTAAGTACAAGAATAGAGACTCTTCTTACAGTCGGTGTTTTGAGCATTCCCTGTGAGACCAGTAATAGTGTCCGATACACCACTGCAGGTTCAATGTATTCCTTGGACCTTCACATTGACGATGAAACACAGAAATGGCATCGGAATTAAATACAAAAGGCACAATGCCACCTTAAGTGCAAGAATAGGGACTCTTCTTACAGTCGGTGCTTTGAGCATTCCCTGTGAGACCAGTATTAGTTTCCGCTACACCTCTGCAGGTTCAGTTTATTCCTTGGACCTTCTCATTGACGATGAAACACCGAAATGGAATCGGAATTATGTACAAAAGGCACAATGCCGCCTTAAGTACAAGAATAGAGACTCTTCTTACAGTCGGTGCTTTGAGCATTTACTGTGAGACCAGTAATAGTATCCGATACACCACTGCAGGATCAGTGTATTCCTTGGACATACACATTGACGATGAAACACAGAAATCGCATCGGAACTAAATACAAAAGGCACAATGCCGCCTTAAGTACAAGAATAGAGACTCTTCTTACAGTCGGTGCTTTGAGCATTCCCTGTGAGACCAGTATTAGTTTCCGCTACACCTCTGCAGGTTCAGTTTATTCCTTGGACCTTCACATTATCGATGAAACACAGAAATGGCATCGGAATTAAATACAAAAGGCACAATACCGCCTTAAGTACAAGAATAGAGACTCTTCTTACAGTCGGTGCTTTGAGCATTCCCTGTGAGACCAGTAATAGTATCCGATACACCACTGCAGGTTCAATGTATTCCTTGGACCTTCACATTGACGTTGAAACACAGAAATCTCATCGGAACTAAATACAAAAGGTACAATGCCGCCTTAAGTACAAGAATAGAGACTCTTCTTACAGTCGGTGCTTTGAGCATTCCCTGTGAGACCAGTAATAGTATCCGATACACCACTGCAGGTCAATGTATACCTTGGACCATCACATTGACGATGAAACACAGAAATGGCATCGGAATTAAATACAAAAGGCACAATACCGCCTTAAGTACAAGAATAGAGACTCTTCTTACAGTCGGTGCTTTGAGCATTCCCTGTGAGACCGGTATTAGTTTCCGCTACACCTCTGCAGGTTCAGTTTATTCCTTGGACCTTCACATTGACGATGAAACACAGAAATGGCATCGGAATTAAATACAAAAGGCACAATGCCGCCTTAAGTACAAGAATAGAGACTCTTCTTACAGTCAGTGCTTTGATCATTTACTGTGAGACCAGTAATAGTATCCGATACACCACTGCAGTTTCAATGTATTCCTTGGACATACACATTGACGATGAAACACAGAAATCGCATCGGAATTAAATACGAAAGGCACAATGCCGCCTTAAGTACAAGAATAGAGATTCTTCTTACAGTCGGTGTTTTGAGCATTCCCTGTGAGACCAGTAATAGTATCCGAAACACCACTGCAGATTCAATGTATTCCTTGGACCTTCACATTGACGATGAAACACAGAAATGGCATCGGAATTAAATACAAAAGGCACAATGCCGCCTTAAGTACAAGAATAGAGACTCTTCATTCAGTCGGTGATTTGAGCATTCCCTGTGAGACCAGTATTTGTTTCCGCTACACCTCTGCAGGTTCAGTTTATTCCTTGGACCTTCATATTGTCGATGAAACACAGAAATGGCATCGGAATTAAATGCAAAAGGCACAATTCCGCCTTAGGTACAAGAATAGAGACTCTTCTTACAGTCGGTGCTTTGAGCATTCCCTGTGAGACCAGTATTAGTTTCCGCTACTCCTCTGCAGGTTCAATGTATTCCATGGACCTTAAAATTGACGATGAAACACAGAAATGGCATCGGAATTAAATACAAAAGGCACAATGCCGCCTTAAGTACAAGAATAGAGACTCTTCTTACAGTCGGTGCTTTGAGCATTCCCTGTGAGACCAGTATTAGTTTCCGCTACACCTCTGCAGGTTCAGTTTATTCCTTGGACCTTCACATTGACGATGAAACACAGAAATGGCATCGGAATTAAATACAAAAGCCACAATGCCGCCTTAAGTACAAGAATAGAGACTCTTCTTACAGTCGGTGCTTTGAGCATTCCCTGTGAGAAAAGTAATAGTATCCGATACACCACTGCTGGTTCAATGTATTCCTTGGACACACACATTGACGATGAAACACAGAAATCGCATCGGAATTAAATACGAAAGGCACAATGCCGCCTTAAGTATAAGAATAGAGACTTTTCTAACAGTCGGTGCTTTGAGCATTCCCTGTGAGACCAGTATTAGTTCCGGCTACACCTCTGCAGGTTCAGTTTATTCCTTGGACCTTCACATTGTCGACGAAAAACAGAAATGGCATCGGAATTAAATACAAAAGGCACAATGCCGCCTTAAGTACAAGACTAGAGACTCTTCTTACAGTCGGTGCTTTGAGCATTCCCTGTGAGACCAGTAATAGTATCCGATACACCTCTGCAGGTTCAATGTATACCTTGGACCTTCACATTGACGATGAAACACAGAAATCGCATCCGAATTAAATACAAAAGGCACAATGCCGCCTTAAGTACAAGAATAGAGACTCTTCTTACAGTCGGTGTTTTGAGCATTCCCCGTGAGACCAGTATTAGTTCCCGCTACACCTCTGCAGGTTCAGTTTATTCCTTGGACCTTCACATTGACGATGAAACACAGAAATGGCATCGGAATTAAATACAAAAGGCACAATGCCGCCTTAAGTACAAGAATAGAGACTCTTCTTACAGTCGGTGCTTTGAGCATTCCCTGTGAGACCAGTAATAGTATCCGATACACCACTGCAGGTTCAATGTATACCTTGGACCTTCACATTGACGATGAAACACAGAAATGGCATCGGAATTAAATACAAAAGGCACAATGCCGCCTTAAGTACAAGAATAGAGACTCTTCTTACAGTCGGTGCTTTGAGCATTCCCTGTGAGACCAGTAATAGTATCCGATACACCACTGCAGGTCAATGTATACCTTGGACCATCACATTGACGATGAAACACAGAAATGGCATCGGAATTAAATACAAAAGGTACAATGCCGCCTTAAGTACAAGAATAGAGACTCTTCTTACAGTCGGTGTTTTGAGCATTCCCTGTGAGACCAGTAATAGTATCCGATACACCACTGCAGGTTCAATGTATTCCTTGGACCTTCACATTGACGATGAAACACAGAAATGGCATCGGAATTAAATACAAAAGGCACAATGCCACCTTAAGTGCAAGAATAGGGACTCTTCTTACAGTCGGTGCTTTGAGCATTCCCTGTGAGACCAGTATTAGTTTCCGCTACACCTCTGCAGGTTCAGATTATTCCTTGGACCTTCTCATTGACGATGAAACACCGAAATGGAATCGGAATTATGTACAAAAGGCACAATGCCGCCTTAAGTACAAGAATAGAGACTCTTCTTACAGTCGGTGCTTTGAGCATTTACTGTGAGACCAGTAATAGTATCCGATACACCACTGCAGGATCAGTGTATTCCTTGGACATACACATTGACGATGAAACACAGAAATCGCATCGGAATTAAATACAAAAGGCACAATGCCGCCTTAAGTACAAGAATAGAGACTCTTCTTACAGTCGGTGCTTTGAGCATTCCCTGTGAGACCAGTATTAGTTTCCGCTACACCTCTGCAGGTTCAGTTTATTCCTTGGACCTTCACATTGTCGATGAAACACAGAAATGGCATCGGAATTAAATACAAAAGGCACAATACCGCCTTAAGTACAAGAATAGAGACTCTTCTTACAGTCGGTGCTTTGAGCATTCCCTGTGAGACCAGTAATAGTATCCGATACACCACTGCAGGTTCAATGTATTCCTTGGACCTTCACATTGACGTTGAAACACAGAAATCTCATCGGAATTAAATACAAAAGGTACAATGCCGCCTTAAGTACAAGAATAGAGACACTTCTTACAGTCGGTGCTTTGAGCATTCCCTGTGAGACCAGTAATAGTATCCGATACACCACTGCAGGTTCAATGTATTCCTTGGACCTTCACTTTGACGATGAAACACAGAAAAGGCATCGGAATTAAATACAAAAGGCACAATGCCGCCTTAAGTACAAGAATAGGGACTCTTCTTACAGTCGGTGCTTTGAGCATTCCCTGTGAGACCAGTATTAGTTTCCGCTACACCTCTGCAGGTTCAGTTGATTCCTTGGACCTTCACATTGTCGATGAAACACAGAAATGGCATCGGAATTAAATACAAAAGGCACAATACCGCCTTAAGTACAAGAATAGAGACTTTTCTTACAGTCGGTGCTTTGAGCATTCCCTGTGAGACCAGTATTAGTTTCCGCTACACCTCTGCAGGTTCAGTTTATTCCTTGGACCTTCACATTGACGATGAAACACAGAAATGGCATCGGAATTAAATACAAAAGGCACAATGCCGCCTTAAGTACAAGAATAGAGACTCTTCTTACAGTCGGTGCTTTGAGCATTCCCTGTGAGACCAGTTATAGGATCCGATACACCACTGCAGGTTCAATGTATTCCTTGGACCTTCACATTGACGATGAAACACAGAAATGGTATCGGAACTAAATACAAAAGGCATAATGCCGCCTTAAGTACAAGAATAGAGACTCTTCTTACAGTCGGTGCTTTGAGCATTCCCTGTGAGACCAGTAATAGTATCCGATACACCACTGCAGGTTCAATGTATTCCTTGGAATATCACATTGACGATGAAACACAGAAATGGCTTCGGAATTAAATACAAAAGGCACAATGCCGCCTTAAGTACAAGAATAGAGCCTCTTCTTACAGTCGGTGCTTTGAGCATTCCCTGTGAGACCAGTATTAGTATCCGCTACACCTCTGCAGGTTCAGTTTATTCCTTGGACCTTCACATTGACGATGAAACACAGAAACGGCATCGGAATTAAATACAAAAGGCACAATGCCACCTTAAGTACAAGAATAGAGAATCTTCTTACAGTCGGTGCTTTGAGCATTCCCTGTGAGACCAGTATTAGTTTCCGCTACACCTCTGCAGGTTCAGTTTATTCCTTGGACCTTCACATTGACGATGAAACACAGAAATGGCGTCGGACTTAAATACAAAAGGCACAATGCCGCCTTAAGTACAAGAATAAATACTCTTCTTACAGTCGGTGCTTTGAGCATTCCCTGTGAGACCAGTAATAGTATCCGAAACACCACTGCAGGCTCAATCTATTCCTTGGACATACACATTGACGATGAAACACAGAAATTACATCGGAATTAAATACAAATGGAACAATGCCGCCTTAAGTACAAGAATAGGGACTCTTCTTACAGTCGGTGCTTTGAGCATTCCCTGTGAGACCAGTAATAGTATCCGATACACCACTGCAGGTTCAATGTATTCCTTGGACCTTCACATTGACGATGAAACACAGAAATGGCATCGGAATTAAATACAAAAGGCACAATGCCGTCTTAAGTACAAGAATAGAGTCTCTTCTTACAGCCGGTGCTTTGAGCATTCCCTGTGAGACCAGTAATAGTATTCGATACACCACTGCATTCTCAATCTATTCCTTGGACACACACATTCACGATGAAACACAGAAATTACATCGGAATTAAATACAAAAGGAACAATGCTGCCTTAAGTACAAGAATAGGGACTCTTCTTACAGTCGGTGCTTTGAGCATTCCCTGTGAGACCAGTATTAGTCTCCGCTACACGTCTACAGGTTCAGTTTATTCCTTGGACCTTCACATTGACTATGAAACACAGAAATGTCATCGGAATTAAATACAAAAGGCACAATGCCGCCTTAAGTACGAGAATAGAGACTCTTCTTACAGTCGGTGCTTTGAGCATTCCCTGTGAGACCAGTAATAGTATCCGATACACCACTCTAGGTTCAATGTATTCCTTGGACCTTCACATTGACGTTGAAACACAGAAATCTCATCGGAATTAAATACAAAAGGCACAATGCCGCCTTAAGTACAAGGATAGAGACTCTTCTTACAGTCGGTGCTTTGAGCATTCCCTGTGAGACCAGTAATAGTATCCGATACACCACTGCAGGTTCAATGTATTCCTTGGACCTTCACTTTGACGATGAAACACAGAAATGGCATCGGAATTAAATACAAAAGGCACAATGCCGCCTTAAGTACAAGAATAGAGACTCTTCTTACAGTCGGTGCTTTGATCATTAACTGTGAGACCAGTAATAGTATCCGATACACCACTGCAGGTTCAATGTATTCCATGGACATACACATTGACGATGAAACACAGAAATCGCATCGGAATTAAATACAAAAGGCACAATGCCGCCTTAAGTACAAGAATAGAGATTCTTCTTACAGATGGTGCTTTGAGCATTCCCTGTGAGACCAGTATTAGTTTCCGCTACACCTCTGCAGGTTCAGTTTATTCCTTGGACCTTCACATTGACGATGAAACACAGAAATGGCATCGGAATTAAATACAAAAGCCACAATGCCGCCTTAAGTACAAGAATAGAGACTCTTCTTACAGTCGGTGCTTTGAGCATTCCCTGTGAGACCAGTAATAGTATCCGATACACCACTGCTGGTTCAATGTATTCCTTGGACCTTCACATTGACGATGAAACACAGAAATGGCATCGGAATTAAATTCATAAGGCACAATGCCGCCTTAAGTACAAGAATAGAGACTCTTCTTACAGCCGGTGCTTTGAGCATTCCCTGTGAGACCAGTAATAGTATTCGATACACCACGGCAGGCTCAATCTACTCCTTGGACATACACATTGACGATGAAACACAGAAAATACATCGGAATTAAATACAAAAGGAACAATGCCGCCTTAAGTACAAGAATAGATACTCTTCTTACAGTCGGTTCTTTGAGCATTCCCTGTGAGACCGGTATTAGTTTCCGCTACTCCTCTGCAGGTTCAGTTTATTCCTTGGACCTTCACATTGACGATGAAACACAGAAATGTCATCGCAATTAAATACAAAAGGCACAATGCCGCCTTAAGTACAAGAATAGAGACTCTTCTTACAGTCGGTGCTTTGAGCATTCCTTGTGAGACCAGTAATAGTATCCGATACACCACTGCAGGTTCAATGTATTCCTTGGACCTTCACATTGACGATGAAACACAGAAATCTCATCGGAATTAAATACAAAAGGCACAATGCCGCCTTAAGTACAAGAATAGAGACTCTTCTTACAGTCGGTGCTTTGAGCATTCCCTGTGAGACCAGTAATAGTATCCGATACACCACTGCAGGTTCAATGTATTCCTTGGACCTTCACATTGACGATGAAACACAGAAATGGCATCGGAGTTAAATACAAAAGGAACAATGCCGCCTTAAGTACAAGAATACATACTCTTCTTACAGTCGGTGCTTTGAGCATTCCCTGTGAGACCGGTATTAGTTTCCGCTACACCTCTGCAGGTTCAGTTTATTCCTTGGACCTTCACATTGACGATGAAACACAGAAATGGCATCGGAATTAAATACAAAAGGCACAATGCCGCCTTAAGTACAAGAATAGAGACTCTTCTTACAGTCAGTGCTTTGATCATTTACTGTGAGACCAGTAATAGTATCCGATACACCACTGCAGGTTCAATGTATTCCTTGGACATACACATTGACGATGAAACACAGAAATCGCATCGGAATTAAATACGAAAGGCACAATGCCGCCTTAAGTACAAGAATAGAGATTCTTCTTACAGTCGGTGTTTTGAGCATTCCCTGTGAGACCAGTAATAGTATCCGAAACACCACTGCAGATTCAATGTATTCCTTGGACCTACACATTGACGATGAAACACAGAAATGGCATCGGAATTAAATACAAAAGGCACAATGCCGCCTTAAGTACAAGAATAGAGACTCTTCTTACAGTCGGTGCTTTGAGCATTCCCTGTGAGACCAGTATTAGTTTCCGCTACACCTCTGCAGGTTCAATGTATTCCATGGACCTTCACATTGACGATGAAACACAGAAATGGCATCGGAATTAAATACAAAAGGCACAATGCCACCTTAAGTACAAGAATAGAGACTCTTCTTACAGTCGGTGCTTTGAGCATTCCCTGTGAGACCAGTATTAGTTTCCGCTACACCTCTGCAGGTTCAGTTTATTCCTTGGACCTTCACATTGACGATGAAACACAGAAATGGCATCGGAATTAAATACAAAAGCCACAATGCCGCCTTAAGTACAAGAATAGAGACTCTTCTTACAGTCGGTGCTTTAAGCATTCCCTGTGAGACAAGTAATAGTATCCGATACACCACTGCTGGTTCAATGTATTCCTTGGACACACACATTGACGATGAAACACAGAAATCGCATCGGAATTAAATACGAAAGGCACAATGCCGCCTTAAGTATAAGAATAGAGACTCTTCTTACAGTCGGTGTTTTGAGCATTCCCCGTGAGACCAGTATTAGTTCCCGCTACACCTCTGCAGGTTCAGTTTATTCCTTGGACCTTCACATTGACGATGAAACACAGAAATGGCATCGGAATTAAATACAAAAGGCACAATGCCGCCTTAAGTACAAGAATAGAGACACTTCTTACAGTCGGTGCTTTGAGCATTCCCTGTGAGACCAGTAATAGCATCCGATACACCACTGCAGGTTCAATGTATACCTTGGACCTTCACATTGACGATGAAACACAGAAATGGCATTGGAATTAAATACAAAAGGCACAATGCCGCCTTAAGTACAAGATTAGAGACTCTTCTTACAGTCGGTGCTTTGAGCATTCCCTGTGAGACAAGTATTAGTTTCCGCTACACCTCTGCAGGTTCAGTTTATTCCTTGGACCTTCACATTGACGATGAAACACAGAAATGGCATCGGAATTAAATACAAAAGGCACAATGCCGCCTTAAGTACAAGAATAGAGACTCTTCTTACAGTCGGTGCTTTGAGCATTCCCTGTGAGACCAGTATCAGTTTCTGCTACACCTCTGCAGGTTCAATGTATTCCTTGGACCTTCACATTGACGATGAAACACAGAAATGGCATCGGAATTAAATACAAAAGGCACAATGCCGCCTTAAGTTCAAGAATAGAGACTCTTCTAACAGTCGGTGCTTTGAGCATTCCCTGTGAGACCAGTATTAGTTCCCGCTACACCTCTGCAGGTTCAGTTTATTCCTAGGACCTTCACATTGACGATGAAACACAGAAATGCCATCGGAATTAAATACAAAAGGCACAATGCCGCCTTAAGTACAAGAATAGAGACTCTGCTTACAGTCGGTGCTTTGAGCATTCCCTGTGATACCAGTAATAGTATCTGATACACCACTGCAGGTTCAATGTATTCCTTGGACCTTCACATTGACGATGAAACACAGAAATCGCATCGGAATTAAATACAAAAGGCACAATGCCGCCTTAAGTGCAAGAATAGAGACCCTTCTTACAGTCGGTGCCTTGAACATTCCCTGTGAGACCAGTAATAGTATCCGATACACCACTGCAGGTTCAATTTATTCCTTGGACCTTCACATTGACGATGAAACACAGAAATGGCATCGGAATTAAATACAAATGGCACAATGCCGCCTTAAGTACAAGAATAGAGACTCTTCATAGAGTCGGTGTTTTGAGCATTCCCTGTGAGACCAGTATTAGTTCCGCT